>NW_022318037.1:0-15105 GCF_002776525.5 Piliocolobus tephrosceles
TGTGGCAGGGCAGGGCTAGGGCTGACAGCTGAGCTGGGCTGAGGCATAAGTGCAAATCTGCCATGGGTCAGGGAGACGGGCCCTGCAGGGGCAGGTCAGCCAGGACAGAGGGAGAGAGCAGAGGGGCCTGAGGGCAGGGCAGGGAAAGCAAGCACCAGGAAACAGCAGAGGGCAGGAGACCGACGTTTCCTTTCTGGAACAAGGTGGAGGAGGAAGGAGGGAAACGCGGAAAGGAACAAGAAAAACCAGGGCAGGAGTGACAACTCCCGGAGAGGCCAGTCAGGTGCTGGGGAAGTCAGAGGGTCTCACCGGGCGGTGGGATCTGAGCAGGTGGCATCTGAACTGGCTTTGAAGGGTGGGATGGGGTCTTGGTAGGTGGAGAAGGTGGCGGGAAGGGTGCTCTAGGGAGAGGGGACCTCACATGTGCAGGGGTGGAGGCGCCCACAGGTCGGCAATGTTGGGGACAGCACATGAGCTCTGCTGCGGCCTGCCTGCTGGGGGTGCCAATCCCGGGCCAGGAACCTGGGCTGCGCTTCTGGCCAGTGGGGAGCACAGGGGACGGGGGCAGCAGGGGGGCAGCGTGAGGGGAGGGGAATTAGAAGACACGGTGGAGGCGAGGGTAGAGGCCAGGCTGGAGGTGAGATGGGCAGCAGGGCCCCATGGCGGGGGCTGGCCTGACAGTCAAACAAATGCCACAGTTGCGGAACAAAGCCCACACTTCCCCAGGTGTCCGGAAATACCCAGGACGCTATATTTAGGGAAGTCTCACTTTAGCCTCCTGTCCCTTTCAAACTCTAGAAATCTGTGTTTCCGGAAAGCAGGGGTGGGAGCCGCCCAGTGCCTTCCCCAACACCCAACACTGAGATTTCAATGATATGTTTGTGAGTCTTTTTAAAAATTCTCTCTGGTTACCGGGCTCAGTGACCACAGTCAGGTTTGGAAAAGCACCAGGCTGTGCGGGCCGAGGAGGATGTGGGGAGCACTTCCTGTCCTCGCGGTGGGGACCTCGTCCAGCCACGGGCAGGCGAACAGCTGTGTGGGGCGGGGGATGGGACCAGAAATGTGTGGGCAGGAGGAGGTGGCTGCTCATTCCAGCCCAGGACGGAGAAGAAAAGAACTTGCCTTGTTCCACAGCACCTGAGGGTGCTGGGCACGCAACAAAAGCCCACCTGAGAGCCGGGCTGCTCAGATGCCGTGATGCAAGCGACGATCTCTCCCCGTAGGCAGAGATCACTGACGGCAGAGTTCTGGACCTCTTCCCATGAATATCTACGTACATGTGCTCTCTTCCCTAACACACTCACACAACATGACTTGGGTGACAATTTCAGTGGGTTCAGGATCTGCAGACCCCCCTGTGTTACATGGCTGGGTAAGAATCCCCCATTTGCAAGATGAAATCAGTCCACGCTGTTGGCTGTCACAGGGCATGCAACAGTGACGAGCAGCTCACTCGCGGCTTCTCCTGTCCCCTTTCAAAGCATGGCTGTGTGCTTGTGTCCCAGGGCACAGCAGGGCTGCCGGGTGGGTCCTGGGGCTCACTGGTATCCCTGTCGGCAGGCCACATGCTGACTTCATATGGGATCCGAGGACTGAGGGAACAGCCCACAAACCCATCAGCTCTGTGGGGACGCCCGTGCTCTGTGGCCTCCCTCCCTGCCTGACCTGGGGGTCTACCCAGGCTGACTCAAGAGTTTTGTTCAACTGAACCGACCCGAGTTCCAAACTTCCCCGCTGCGGGCTTGTGAAATCGATAAACCACCCAGGAATTCCAGCACGGGACACTGCCTCCCTGGCTGTTCCAGGCAAGCCTGGAAGTTGGGAAATTTTTAGGAAAATAATGATTTTTATCAGAAACTGATAAAACTTCCTGGGGTGTGACACTGAAATAGGCATTACTGTGACCGGGTGAAGGGAGTGCCCTTTCTTTGCTGGAGCTGTGTGGGTCTGCAGCTGGCCAGTGGTTGTACCTTTGGATAGAAAAGATACTTCTCAAAAGCTGGGGCTGAGGAAGAGCATTTGTTGGGACCCAGATTCTCCCCTATGAAGGTTCGTGGGCAGATAGCACCTGCTTTAGCTGCTAAGAGAGCATTGAAAGGGTAAATTCTCTGGCCAGTAGCTGGGTTTCTGGCCCCAGCCCTGACCCTGTGAGCATCCTGTGTGACCTCAGTCTCCTTGTCTGCAAAGTAGGGATTCTGTCCCTCCCACCCAGGGCTGTGAAAGGGCAGGGGCCATGGGATAGGAGGGCAGCCATGGCTCTGGCGGTTAACAGCTACTTCTCCAACTTAAAGTATCAAAGTGACAAACATCCAGCCAGGACCATCAGGAGGCCATGTCTGAAACTCAGCGGCCATGGTGCAGAAAGGGAGATGTTCAGTTTTCTTTTTTTCTTTTTTCTTTTTTCTTTTTCTTTTTGAGACGGAGTCTCGCTCTGTCGCCCGGGCTGGAGTGCAGTGGCCGGATCTCAGCTCACTGCAAGCTCCGCCTCCTGGGTTCACGCCATTCTCCTGCCTCAGCCTCCCGAGTAGCTGGGACTACAGGCGCCCGCCACCTCACCCGGCTAATTTTTTGTATTTTTAGTAGAGACGGGGTTTCACCGTGTTAGCCAGGATGGTCTCCATCTCCTGACCTCGTGATCCGCCCGTCTCGGCCTCCCAAAGTGCTGGGATTACAGGCGTGAGCCACTGCGCCTGGCCAGTTTTCTTTTTTTCTAAATAAAAGTGTGGAATGAGAGAAAATACACCGTGGAAATATATCAGTTCAACTTCCAGGTGCCTCCTTTTCACCTGCCTGACCTTTGTCAAGGCACTTAACCTTCTGGGCTCAGTGTCCACGCCTGCAAAATCACACTTTGAAACAGGGTCAAATGAAAACGATGAAGAACAAGGTTTGTTGACTGTAATCAGTTCTTGGTTTTGGTCCAGCGAATGCTTCTCCCACACTATTAGGGAACATTTCCTTGTCAGTGAATGCCCAGCCCCCACCTTCCCATAGAACCAAGGTCTGGAATCTCCCAAAGATGCCTGGCTGAGAGGCCACACCTCAGCAATGCCACTGGGACGGTCCCCCAGTTCTGGCTCAGACAGAAAGTACCAAATACAATCTCCTCCCACGTTCCCACATGTGGAAATGGAACCCTGACTCCTCGCTGGGCTCCTTCTGCTACCGTGGACCACCTCCGTCTGATGCTGTGAAAAGGGGCATAAAAACCATGCTGGAATTTGCCAAAAGTGCTCGAGGCCTCTCGACAGGCCCTCAATACACAGCATGAAATGCCTGCTGCTGCCTCCCAGCGGCTGCTGATTTGAGGGTCCACGGAGGAGGGGATTCATGGGAAAGGCCTAGGTCTGCACAACGTGATTTCTTGGGTTTTCCCAGTAAAATTCTGCTGCCAGTTGTAGGGTTGGGAAGTTCATTCCAGGGCTCCCTGTCAGATTCAGATAGGCTGGGAGACCCGTGCGGGAGATGCTGTCCGTCTGGCCAATGTCCTGGTCCCGGTCATCTGAGATACATCCTGCCAGGAATCCCCTCTCCATGGTGGCCCTGGGAGGAGCCATTGATGTTTGGAGCAAAGTTTCTGGGCAGCACATTTACTTCCCTTACCTGCAAAATCTGGGTCAGGGATCCTATTTTTGAGCATCCCATAATTTCACTTTTGGGCATGAAGGAGGAGGTTCCTGACTTTGTTGCCTTCTCATGATCTGAAGGCTTTATAAGAACACTGACTTTTCCTCATTCATTTTTCCTGGTCACAGCCAGGAATATGAATTAATTCATTATTTAGTACATTTTAAAGCAATACTAATGGTCCACAAGTCATTATTTAGGTGCAGGAGACACTGTGGTAAGCAAGGTGGGGCAGCTCCTGTCCCCATGGGGTTTACAGGCTTGCAGAGAAGTAACATAACAAACATGAAAGTTAACAAACAAGATCAGCCTATGTGCTAAGTGCTAGGAAGTACACAAAGCCTGGGGGGACTGGGAATAACGCAGGGAGTGTGGGGGCTGCCTTATTTATGTTTTTAACTTGATTTTGAAATACTTTAGGATTATTTACATCTAAAGAGAAATGGCATGAACAGTGCAGACTTTCCATTCTTTCCCTGATAGCTTCCCCTAATGATAGCTTCTTACATAACCAATCTGTAGTATAAGAAAATCAGGAAATTGGGGTGGTGGGTATGGTGGCTCACGCCTGTAATCCCAGCACATTGGGAGGCTGAGGAGGGTAGATCATGAGGTCAGGAGTTCAAGACCAGCCCAGCCAAGATGATGAAACCCTGTCTCTACTAAAAATACAAAAATTAGCTGGGTGTGGTGGTAGGTGCCTATAATTCCAGCTACTTGGGAGGCTGAGGCACAGAACTGCTTGAACCTGGGAGGCGGAGGTTGCAGTGAGCCAAGATCACGCCACTGCACTCTAGCCTGGGTGACAGAGTGAGACTCCGTTTCAAAAAAAAAAAAAAACAGGAAATTGATACTGTTAACTAAATCCAGACTTTTCTCTAATTTTACCAACTGTCCTACTAATATCTTTTTCTGTCAAGGATTCAATCTAGGATCCCATGTTATTAATACATTAATACCTTTAGTGTCATTTCCCCTGGGGCCCCTCTGATGTGACTATTCCTCAGTCTTTCCTTCCCTTTCAACCTTGACACTTTTTTTTTTTTTTTTTTTGAGACAGGGTTTTGCTCTGTCACCCAGACTGGAGTGCAGTGGCACAGTCACAGCTCGCTGCAGCCTCAACCACCTGGGCTCAGGTGATCCTCACACTTCAGCCTCTAGGGTAGCAGGGACCACAGGTATACCCCATCATGCCCAGCTAAGTTTTTAAAAAATTGTTTATTGAGACAAGGGCTCACTATGTTGCCCAGGCTGGTCTTGAACTCCTGGGCTCAAGCAGTCCTCTTGCCTTGGCCTCCCAGAGTGCTGGGATTACAGGCAGGAGCCACCATACCCAGCCTTGATACTTTTGAAGAGTACTGGTCAGTTATTTGTAGCACGCCCCTCAATTTGGGTTTGTCTCATGTTTTCTCATGTTTGAATTAAGTTATGGATTTTGGAGAATACCACAGAAGTGTGTGGGGGAAAGAGAGATCAGACTGTTCCTGTGTCTATATAGAAAAAGGAAGACATAAGTAACTCCATTTTGATCCATATTAGGAAAAATCCTTCTGCTTTGAGATGCTGTTAATCTGTAACCCTAGCCCCAACCCTATGCTTGCAGAAACATGTGCTGTATTGACTCAAGATTTAATGATTTAGGGCTGTGCAGGATGTGCTTTGTTAAAAATGTGTTTGTAGGCAGTATGCTTGGTAAAAGTGATCGCCATTCTCCAGTGAGTACCCAGGGACACAACGCACTGTGGAAGGCCCCAGGGACCTCTGCCCAAGAAAGCCTGGGTATCATCCAAGGTTCCCCCTACTGAGACAGCCTGAAATATGGCTTCGTGGGAAGGGAAAGCCCTGACCATCCCCCAGGCTGACACCCATAAAGGGTCTGTGCTGAGGAGGAGTAGTGAAAGAGGAAGGCCTCTTTGAAGTTGAGATAAGAGGAAGGCATCTGTCTCCTGCTTGTCCCTGGGATTGGAATGTCTCGGTGTAAAACCCGATTGTATGTTCTATTTACTGAGATAGGAGAAAATCTCCTTATGGCTGGAGGTGAGACATGCTGGCAGCAATACCGCTCTTTACTGCATTGGGACGTTTATGTAAAGTCAAACATAAATCTGGCCTATGTGCACATCAAGGCACAGCACCTTTCCTTAAACTCATTTATGACACAGAGTCCTTTGCTCACATGTTTTCCTGCTGACCCTCTCCCCACCATTACCCCATAGTCCTGCCACATTTCCCTCACCAAGATGGTAGAGATAGTGATCAATAAATACTGACGGAACCAGTGCTGGTGCGGTCCTCCATATGCTCAGCTCTGGTCCTCTGGGCCCACTTTTCTTCCTCTATACTTTGTCTCTGTGTTTTTTTTTTTTTTTTTTTCTGAGACGGAGTCTCGCTTTGTCACCCAGCCTGGAGTGCAGTGACCAGATCTCAGCTCACTGCAAGCTCCGCCTCCCGGGTTCGCACCATTCTCCTGCCTCAGCCTCCCGAGTAGCTGGGACTACAGGCGCCCGCCACCTCGCCCGGCTAATTTTTTTTTTGTATTTTTAGTAGAGACGGGGTTTCACCGTGTTAGCCAGGATGGTCTCGATCTCCTGACCTCGTGATCCGCCCGTCTCGGCCTCCCAAAGTCCTGGGATTACAGGCTTGAGCCACCGCGCCCGGCCTCTGTGTCTTATTTCTTTTCTCAGTCTCTCATCTTCACCTTTTGAGAAATACCCACAGGTGTGGAGGGGCAGGCCCCCTTCATCTGGCGCCCAACAAGGGGCTTGAACCTTGACCCTGAGATTAAGAGTCTCACACTATACCGACTGAACATGCTGGCAGCAATACTGCTCTTTATTGCATTGAGATGTTTGTGTAAAGTCAAACATAAATCTGGCCTACGTGCACATCAAGGCACAACACCTTTCCTTAAACTTATTTATGACACAGAGTCCTTTGCTCACGTTTTCCTGCTGACCTTCTCCCTGCCATTACGCTATAGTCCTGCCACATCCCCCTGACCAAGATGGTAGAGATAGTGATCAATAAATACTGAGGGAACTCAGAGACCAATGCTGGTGCGGGTCCTTTGTATGCTGAGTGCCAGTCCCCTCAGCCCACTTTTCTTCCTCTATACTTTGTCTCTCTGTGTCTTATTTCTTTTCTCAGTCTCTCGTCTCCACCTTTCGAGAAATACCCACAGGTGTGGAGGGACAGGCCCCCTTCAAAGTGATATGCCCTTCTCAGAGCATCAAATGGGACAATATGATACCAATCTATCTTATTACTAGTGGCATGAACTTTGATTCCCTGGTTACTGTGGTGTCTGCCAAGTTTCTCTACTGTAATGTCACGATTTTTCATGAGGAAAATACTTTTTTTGTTTTGTTTTTTGAGACAGGGTCTCACTCTGCCGCCCAGGCTGCAGTCCAGTGGTGTGATTATGGCTTACTGCAGCCACAACCTCCCAGACTCAAGTGATTCTCCCATCTCAGCCTCCTGAGCAGTTAAGACTATAAGCAGGCCAGGCGCAGTGGTCCCTGCCTATAATCCCAGCACTTTGGGAGGTTGAGGCAGGTGGATCACGAGGTCAGGAGATTGAGACCATACTGGCCAACATGGTGAAACCTCATCTCTACTAAAAAACAAGAAATTAGCCAGGCGTGGTGGTGCGTGACTGTAGTCCCAGCTACTTAGGAGGCTGAGGCAGAGGAATCGCTTGAACCTGGGAGGCGGAGGTTGCAGTGACCCAAGATTGCACCACTGCATTCCAGCCTGGGATACAGAAAAAGACTCTGTTTCAAAAAAAAAAAAAAAAAAAAAAAAAAAATGACTGTAAGCATAGTACCACCATGCCTGGCCTGCCTAATTTATTTGTAGAGATAAACTCTCACTATGTTGCCCAGGCTGGTCTTGAACTCCTGGCTCACCTTGCTGGGATCATAGACATGAGCCAATAGTGATTTTCTTTCTTTTTCATTTTTTGAGACAGGGTCTCACTTGGTCACCTAGGCTGCAGTGCAGTGATGCAACCTCAACCTCCCAGGGCTTAAGGGATCCTCCCACCTCAGCCTGTCGAGTAGCTGGGACTACAGTCATGCACCACCACACCTAGCTAATTTTTTGTATTTTTTGTAGAGATGGGGTCTTGCTGTTTTGTCCAGGCTGGAATAGTGATTTTCTATTTCCTTCTTTCCTTGTACATGTATTAATTGGAATTCTTTTTAAAGGAAGACTTGTTCGTTCTTCTACATTTATTATTTATTTAAATATTTATTTTAAGACAGAGTCTTGCTCTGTTGCCCAAGCTGGAGTGCAATGGCATGATCTCGGCTCACTGCAACCTCTGCTTCCCAGGTTCAAGTTATTCTCCTGCCTCAGCCTCCTGAGTCGTTGGGACTACAGGTGTGCACCACTATGCCTGGCTAATTTTGTATTTTTTTCAGTAGAGACAAGATTAACCATATTGGTCAGGCTGGTCTCGAATTCCTGACCTCAGGTGATCTGCCCACCTTGGCCTCCCAAAGTGCTGGGATTACAGGTGTGAGCCACTGTGCCCAGCCTAATTATTTATTTATATCATTATGGATTCAAAGGTGTTTATTTTATTCTATGGGCTATATCCCATACTGTTGTTATTTATTTCATTGCTCAAATTGTTTCAGTTTTGGCCACTGGCAGCTCCTTTAGATTGGCTCCTGTGTCCTTCTGACCACCCCCACCATCCTTTTCTGAGCACTTCTAACTGGCACCACAAGATGCTCTAGGTATATCCTGGGAGTTCCCATCCCCACCCCTTGAATCAGCCATTTCTGCAAGGAGTTCTGTTTTGTTTTGTTTTGCTTTTAGGAGAGATATTTAGAAACTAAGATTTGGGCACTGGGCTGCTCACTGTCCTGGAGTGTCAATACTTTTAGGCCCTTTTAGTGGACAAAGCTGGGATATATATGTGTGTACATTAATGTGTGCAAAAACACACATCTGTATGTATCTGTTTTTATAAATATATTTTGTAAATATCTAAGGTCATACTGACACCTCCAATTCCAGTCCGGTGTGGGGTTTCCTTTTCTTTCTTTTTTTTTTTTTGAGACAGAGTCTCACTCTGTTGGCCAGAATGGAGTGCAGTGGCGCGATCTCAGCTCACTGCAACCTCTGCTGCCTGGGTTCAAGCGATTCTCCTGTCTCAGCCTCCCGAGTAGCTGGGATTACAAGTGCCTCTCACTAAGCCCGGCTAACTTTTGTAGTTTTAGTAGAGACAGGGTTTCACCATCTTGGCCAGGCTGGTCTTGAACTCCTGACCTTGTGATCCACCCGCTTCAGCCTCCCAAAGTGCTGGGATTACAGATGTGAGCCACTACACCCGGCCCAGTGTGGGGTTTCTTTAGATGTGACGTTTGAGAAGGCCTCATGAGTAAGATACTCTAAGATCAGACCTGAACACTTCTGGGCGTTGCTGGCAGGAATGCAAAGTGGCACAATCCCTAGGGTGGGAGGGAAATCTGGCAATAATCTAGCAAAATGATACATGCTGTGACTCAGAAACTGTACTTCTAAGAAAATGTCCCAGCTGGCTGTGATGGCTCACGCCTGTAACCCCATCACTTTGGGAGGCCAAGGCAGGAGGACCACTTGAGGTCAGGAGTTCAAGATCAGTCTGGGGCAACATAGGGAGACCCTGTCTCTAAAAAATTTTTTAAAATTAGCCAGGCATCAGAGGTTGCAGTGAGCTGAGATCACGTCACTGCACTTTAGCTCTTTGTTTTGAGGCAGAGTGAGAAGAGAACCTGTCTCAAAACAAAACAAACCAACAAAATTAGCCAGGCATGATGGCACTTTGCCTATAGTCTATTCAGGAGGCTGAGATAGGAGGACGGCTTGAGCCTGGGAGGTTGAGACTGCAGTGAGCTGTGATTGCACCATGCACTCCAGGGTAAGACTCTGTCTCAAAAAAAGAAAAAGAAAAAAGCAAGGTGAACAGTACGGATAATATACCCCTTGCTACAGTTCGGATGTGGTCTATCCCTGACAAAACTCATGTTGAAATTTAGTCCCCAGTGTGGCTGTGATGGGAGATGGTACCTAGTGGGAGGTGTCTGGGTCATGGGGGTGAATCCCTCATAGACTAATGCCATGGTGGAGGGGGCCAGTGGTGGGTTCTCCCTCTCAGGGGGATGGATTAGTTCCCTAGATGGGGGAGGCTGTTAAAAAGTCTGGCTTGCTCTCTTGCTTCCTCTCACCACTTGCTCTCTTTGCACACACCCACTGTCCTGCCACTTTCTGCCATGAATTGAAGTAGCCTGAGGCTCTCACCAGATGCAGCTGCCTAGCCTTGAGCCTTTCAGCCAGTAGAATTGTAGGCCAAAAAAACCGCATTTCGGCTGGGCACGGTGACTTATACCTGTAATCCCAGCACTTTGGAAGGCTGAGGTGGGTGGATCACCTGAGGTCAGGAGGTCAAAACTAGCCTGGCCAATGTGGTGAAATCCCGTCTCTACTAAAAATACAAAAAATTAGCCAGGTGTGGTGGCGGGCACCTGTAGTCCCAGCTACTTGGGAGGCTGAGGCAGGAGAACCCCTTGAACCCAGGAGGTAGAGGTTGCAGTAAGCTGAAATTGTACCATTGCACTCCAGCCAGGGTGACAGAGCAAGACTCTGTCTCAAAAATAAAATAAAATAAAATAAACCTCTTTTTTTTTTTTTGGTAAATTACTCAGTCTTAGGGAGTCTGTTACAGCAACACAAGACAGAATAAGACAACCTTGTATCTAATAAAGGGTGAGCCCATCATCATCACCACCATCAAACACGGGTCACCTTGAACAGGTTTCTCAGTTGTGGCACCACTGACAATTTGGGCCTGATAATTCTTTGTTGTAGGGGCTGTTCTGTGTGCTGCAGGGTGTTTAGCAGCATCCCTGGCCTCCGCCCCTTAGCCTACAGCAGCACTCCCCTCCCCTCTCCATTTGCACAACTAAAAAGGTCTCCAGATATTGCCAAAAGTTTCCTGGGAGGCAAGATTGTCAGTAGCGGAGAAAAACTGCCTTTCAAAAGTGCTAGGGATCCATTCATTAGTCTAAAACCTGGGAAGTAAGGGGAAAATACCCCCGACTGCGGGAGAAGGAACCAGTCATGTGAAGAGGAGGACGGCCTTCTAGGCAGAGGGAACAGTGGATACAAAGGCCCTGCATGTTCGAGAAACATCAAGGAGGCTGGTGTGGCTGGAATCTAGTGGTCAGGGGGCTGAGGTGTATGAGAGGAGGTTGCAGTGACAGGCAAGGCCAGTCCATCTCCAAGAAATCCTGTTTCTAGCCTCCAAGAACTCAGCACAGCGATTCAAAGAGGCCCTGTGACCTGGGAAGAACTTCAGAACTTCAGCTGCTGCCAACCAATGTTGTGACAGTCCATGACCTTGGGAGGTGAGAAGTCACTTGGGCCACAGTGTGCCTGTAGAGCTTTCTGCAGCCAACAGGGACTGGTGACAGCCAGTTCCATTGAGACACACCAGCTGGGGGACTTGGCTCAGAATCTAGGACAGACAATGCCACCCCACGGAGAGGCACATGGGAGGCAGAAAAGGTTACTTTCTGAACCACCTCACCGTGGCTCTGGGAAAATAAACAATCAGAGAGCCCTCAGCCTCCTCCTCCAGCCTCTGATAAAGCAACCTCCAGATCCTGCTCTTCCAGGAAAGGCCACTGCGGGCAGGAGGTGGCCTTCACCGGGCATGGCCACCAGCTACTCCAGGCTGGGCCTCCAGATGCCAAACTCTGCGACCCTCAGCCCGACATCAACAAGGGCTCTGGCTATTTTTGTGCCCTGGGTAATTTAGTCTCACCCAGACAACCTAAATCTGTCTTATTTCTGACCAAAAAGTGAGCCTTCAAAAGACACCCTCATTCTCCAGCTCAGAACAGAATCTTGTGGTCTGTGACCCATCCCACCTCCCCTCAGACCACCCCCAGCCCCGAAGGGCCCACAGGAAGAGTGTCCCAGGGCCCTCCCTGCACTGGCCCTGCCATCTGTCCCTCGGGCCTCTTGTGCCTTCTTCCTGCAGACGCCTCCCCGAGAGTCCCTCCTGGAAGCTGCTCTCCCCAGGCGGCCCCGTCCCTCCCAATCCGGCTGAGAAGCCTCCCAGTCCTTAGACCCCACACAGGTTAGGCTTTTGGCCTCTTGTGGCCCCCATGCCAGGGCTTGCTGTCTCTGGTTCAGCTGTTCCTCTGGACAGCGAGCCCTTGGAGGGCCACGACGGAGGCACGTGGGTGGATATGGGAGACTCGCATGTCGGCTCATCGGCCGTAGTGTTCCAGGGCTCTAGAGCGGGGGTGCCCCAGCGTCTTCTTCCCAAGGGCCTCTTTTCCCCAGGACAGTGGCTCAGAACCCTTTGGGCTGGGTATCACTGCCAGTCCGGGTGTGGCTACCATGTCCCCGTGTGACTCCATCAGAAGTCACTGACATTCCCATTGCTGTGGACCTGCCTCCTCTCCCGGCCTGGCCCCTGAGGGTGGACAGCAGCTCCCCCAGAGCCTGGGGTGCATGGGCCAGGCCGGTCTGGCGTGTCCCACAGGCAGCAAAGGCTGAGGGGGTGCCCCATTTCAGACCCAAAACAAGACTTAGGCCCCACAGCCTCTGCAGGCCAAGGGAGGGCGGGACTCGTTGGTTCTGTGTCCTGAAGGGGCTTCTCCCACCCAGAAATCTCAGTACCGCCTCCACGCAGGCCCAGGCCTCCATGCTGAGGTATTTCCAGCCGGGTCTCATCACTGGCTTGCTTCAAGGGCTGTTTCCATAAATGGTGCTGCTCTCATAATTACCGGTCCAGGCCTCAGACAGCTCTGGACCCCAAATTAAAAGGGAACACCCACACATACCACCACATCAAGCCCGCCAAGGCCAAGAATAGATCCCAGGAGATGTGAGCAAGAAAGATGCAATTCCTCCAGCGAAATCCCAGGAAAGAACTGAACTGTGGGAATTTTCCAGAAAGAAGTGGTCACGGTGACACATCCTCTCTTGCCTGTGGGAAAGAGGTTCCGGGAGGAGGGGGGCTGGGTGCACCTCCCCACCCTGTGCCTCACCCCGGAGGAGCCCCCATCAGCAGGCAGGGGGTGGGCACATTCTTTGGTCAGAGCTGGAAAGGCCTTCAGGCAACCCTGCAGAGATGGGGAAACTGAGGCCAAGAAGAGGCAGAGGGTTTCCAGGGTTAGATTAGAGGCCCGTGTCAGATTAGAGGCCCGTGATTGGATGTTCAAACTTGGGGCCAGTGTGAAATGAGTGGCCCTGGAGTTCAATGGGACATATTGGGATGGGGGTCACCCATCAACAAGGCCCTCCTGTCAACAGACACCCGAGAATGCCTGTGAAACCACCTTCCTCCAGGCGGGGCCCTGCGGGGACTCGGGGTCCCGGGGGGGGGCCCAGGGAGCTGTGGCACCCACTGTCGGCCCCCACACAGGCAGGGAGGGCCGGCCCCACTCTGTCCCACCTGACCAGGCCCAGGCTCCTCCTGGCTCTCCCTGCCTCCTGCTGGGTTCCTCTTTCCCTCAACTTCCTGCCACAGGGGTGGGGGGGGCGAAGGGTGGGGGGCGGGGGCGGGGGCGGGGAAGAGTCAGACTTGGTCGTGTTCTCAGCTTGTTCAGGGGCTGCTGAGAAGTACGAGAAAGAGGGGTTAGGTGTGCCCAGGAGTTAGGTGTGCCCCTGGGTCACACAGGCAGAAAGCGACTAGAATCCTAAGAGAAGTGCATGCAAGGCAGGTGCGGCTTCTGCCTGGAAAGAGCCTGTCCCTATGGGATTGTGGGGCAGGAGCAGAGAGATTTATGGAAACCCTGACCCACCTTCATTTAAAAGTGGGTGGAGTTTTCACAAGCGAAAATGGAGGTAAGTGTATTCTACGAAGGAGCTACCCAATGAGCAATGGTGCAGAAGTGGGGCGCGGTCAGCACCCATTTGTGAAGTTCCTTCTGTGTGTCAGCCTCCAGCTGGCTACACTGCATGCAACCCCGCGAGGTTGGCTCACTTACCTTGTCTCAAAGGTGGAAACTGAGTTTCAGGGACTTTAAGCAAGCTGCTCAACATCGCACAGCTCCCAAATGGCACACGCAAGATTAAAATTCCTGCTTTAATATAACCACAGAGGGACGTGGGTAAAAGTGTTCAGAACAACCCAAATGTCCCTAACAGTGGATGGACTATGGCATGTATATTCATGCAATGGAATACAACTCAGTTAGGAAAGAAAGAACTACAGATACAACAACATGGAGGAAAATGGAAACAGAAGTATGCTGAGTCAAAGACTAGACTCAAGAGTATGCACTGTAAGATTCCATTTATGTGAAGTTCAAAGAACAGGCCACGGCAATGAAGATCAGAAAGTAGATGCTGGGGTGACTGTCTGGTAGCAATGGGGCTCCCCAGGGGCACCCAAGTTACATGCTTCTGCAGAATCTGAATTTTGTAGAATGAGCATGCATTATTTCTATAAATCCCCCCAAAATAAAAATACTTTAACAACAGGCTTCTTAGCTTACAACACACATTCACGTTTAGTTCAATTCGACAGCACTTACTGCATCTAATGATAGGCCGGGACCTGGTGGAGGTAGCTGCTATGCCTGACATGGAGGCAGGGAGACAACTCGCTGTGTGACCTTGGGAAAACCACCTAACTGCTCTGAGCCTCATTCTCCTCTCTTTCAAACACAGATGTGACGGCAATTGTGAGATACCAATGACGGAACAGATGCGGAGGTTCTGGGCATGTGGGCATCGCTGGGTATCATCTCACACAAGCCCGGAACAGCCCCATAAGATGAGTATCTCCATTTTACAGAGGAGGAAACTGAGGCTTGGGGAGGTTGACTGGAAAGCCGAGATCACACTGAGATCAGGTGTCGGTGTCAGGATGCAAATTCCGTGTGTGTGGGTCTCAGGTCAGAAACCCCCAATCTAGCCCTGTCTGTCTCGCCATTGTTCAGCCCCTCCTGTTTCCAGGAGCCCTAATTACCTTTAGGGCTCATGTATGTATTATGTGTCTCTCGCACTACAAAGTCATCTCCCTGAGGACAGGAACTTTACTTTTTTCATTGGGTTTTTTTTTTTTTTTTTTTTTTTGAGACGGAATCTCTCTCTGTCACCCAGGCTGGAGTGCAGTGGCGCGATCTTGGCTCACTGCAAGATCCGCCTCCCGGGTTCACGCCATTCTCCTGCCACAGCCTCCCGGAGATGCCCACCACCACACCCGGCTAATTTTTTTGGTATTTTTGGTAGAGACGGAGTTTCACCATGTTAGCCAGGATGGTCTCGATCTCCTGATCTCGTGATCCGCCCGTTTTGGCCTCCCAAAGTGCTGGGATTACAGGCGTGATACTTTTTTCATTGTTATATCCCCAGTGACTAGAACTGTGCCTCGTCCTTGGTAGGTGCTATAGAATGATTTCCTGAATGAATGAATGAATGGGAAAATTAAAGAGCTCCCTAGTAAAGAAACAAACGAAGTGGCCC
>NW_022318038.1:0-10103 GCF_002776525.5 Piliocolobus tephrosceles
AGGACTGAGTGGGAATTCAGGACCTGGCCCGGTCCTGCTCTGCCCTTGCCAGCCATGTGACCTGGAAGGGTGGCACCATCTCCGTGGGCCCCGGGGCCACTTCCTTTGGTTCTTTCCTAGGGACCTCTTTCATTTTCCCATTCATTCATTCAGCAAATAGTTCTGTAGCACCTACCACGGACCAGGCGCAGTTCTAGTTGCTGGAGATACAACAATGAAAAAAGTGAAGTCCCGGCCGGGTGTGGTGGCTCACGCCTGTAATCCCAGCACTTTGGGAGGCCGAGACGGGCAGATCACGAGGTCAGGAGATCGAGACCATCCTGGCTAACACGGTGAAACCCCGTCTCTACTAAAAATATAAAAAATTGGCCGGGCGCGGTGGCTCAAGCCTGTAATCCCAGCACTTCGGGAGGCCGAGGCGGGCAGATCACGAGGTCACGAGATCGAGACCATCCTGGCTAACATGGTGAAACCCCGTCTCTGCTAAAAAATACAAAAAACTAGCCGGGCGAGGTGGCTGGCGCCTGTAGTCCCAGCTACTCGGGAAACTGAGGCAGAAGAATGGCGTGAACTCGGGAGGTGGAGCTTGCAGTGAGCTGAGATCTGGCCACTGCACTCCCGCCCGGGCCACAGAGCGAGACTCCGTCTCAAAAAAAAAAATTAGCCGGGCGTGGTGGTGGACGCCTGTAGTCCCAGCTACTCGGGAGGCTGAGGCAGGAGAATGGCGTGAACCTGTGAGGTGGAGCTTACAGTGAGCCAAGATCATGCCACTGCACTCCAGCCTGGGTGAGAGCGAGACTCCGTCTCAAAAAAAAAAAAAAAAGGAAAAGAAAAAAGTAAAGTCCCTGCCCTTAGGGAGATGACTCTCTAGTGCGAGAGGCACATAATGCATATATGAGCCCTAAAGGTAATTGTGGGGTGACACACACGCCCCATCTGGAAACAGGAGGGGCTGAACAATGGCGAGACAGACAGGGCTAGATTGGGGGTTTCTGACCTGAGACCCACATACACGGAATTTGCATCCTGACACCGACACCTGATCTCAGTGTGATCTGGGCTTTCCAGTCAACCTCCCCAAGCCTCAGTTTCCTCCTCTGTAAAATGGAGATACTCATCTTATGGGGCTGTTCTGGGTTGGTGTGAGATGATACCCAGCGATGCCCATGTGCCCAGAGCCTCCACGTCTATTCCTTCATTGGTATCTCACGATTGCCGTCACATCTGTGTTTGAAAGAGAAGAGAGAGAGGCTCAGAGCAGGTTCGTGGTTTTCCTAAGGCCACACAGCGGGCTGTCTCCCTGCCTCCGCAACCTCTGCTCTTCTCCACAATAGCAGCTGCCTCTCCACACAGCCCAGGCCCTGGCCCACCATTAAATGCAGTGTGTGCTGCTGAAATGGACTGTGTTGAATGGGAACCTGTGATGTAAACTGAGACTACTGCTTAAAAAATATGTTTGTTTTGGGATTTATAGAACTACTGCATGTTCCTTTTAGAACACTCAAATCATATAAATTAATTATAGAATTTCCTTATAGAAAGCTCAGACCATATATTCAGAAACATATGATATGAAAGCCCCAAGTAATCCTCCCTGTACCTCAGAGAATATCAGTGTTTTAATCCTTTAATGCAGCACTCCCTACCCCCAACCAGCCCTGATATTTTATCAATACAAATATTAACATTTGTATATTATTATTATTTTCAGAGACAGGGTCTCTGTCACCCAGGCTGGAATGCAGTGGCATGATCATAGCTCACTGCAGCTGCGAACTCCTGGGCTCAAGCAATGTTCTCACCTCAGCCTCCTGAATGGCTAGAACTACAGGTGTGCACCACTATGTCCAACTCATTGCTTTAAATCTTTTATAGAGATGGGATCTCACTATATTGCCCAGGCTTGTCTCAAACAACTGATCCTCCTGCCTCTGCCTCCCAAAGTGCTGGGATTATAGGCGTGAACCACCATGCCCAGCGTTTTCTCTTCTTTCTTTTTTTAACTGCATGGCACATTAATGCTCACTGTTTTGCAACTTTGTTGTTTTTCAATTTAACAATAAATCTTTTATCCATCTTAAAAGTCAAATATTAGGGTGACTGTATGTCCAAAGGTATTTGCCCATCCAAGAGTTTAAGGTGGGTCCCTTTTCCCCAAAGTTCTGTCTGGCCACCAGAACGGTGCATGCTTTGGATCCCTAGTGACTAGTCCTACCCATTTCTGCAGTGCTTTCTCACCCCTGGAGTAAATGATTACGATTGCCTTCATTCACAAAGGAGGAAGCTGAGTCTCAAAGAGTATAAGTGACTGGCCCCGGGTCCTGGATGCACAGACCCACAGGAGCAGATATGAAAGGTAGATCACAGCTGTAGGAGGGTAGGCCCTGGAGGTGGGGCAGCAGAGTGGTGGTTAGTGACCCTGGAGTGGGGCTCACTGGCTTTCAATTCTGAGTCTACTGCTTGAGAGGTATGAGCTGTTGAACAGGTCATTTAAAGTCTCAGCATCTCAGTTTCCTCATCTTTAAAACTATGATAATAGTGCCTGTATCTGGCCAGGTGTGGTGGCATGCACCTGTAATCCCACCACTTTGGGAGGCCTTGGCGGGTGGATCACTTGGGGTCAGGAGTTCGAGATCAGCCTGGCCAACATGGTGAAACCTTGTCTCTACTAAAAATACCAAAAAAATTAGCCGGGCATGGTAGTGCGGACCTGTAGTCCCAGCTATTCAGGTGGCTGAGGGGAGAGAATTGCTGGAACCCGGGAGATGGAGGTTGCCTGGGAGATCGAGACTCTGTCTAAATAATAATAATAATGCCTATATCATAATACAGTGATTAAATAGGTTATAGCACATAAAAACTTAGCAAGTGTCTGGCCAGGCACGGTGGCTCACACCTGTAATCCCAGCACTTTGGGAGGCCGAGGAGGGGCAGATAACCTGAAGTCAGGAGTTCAAGACCAGCCTGGCCAACATGGTGAAACCCTGTCTCTACTAAAAATACAAAAATTAGCCAGGTGTGGTGGCGGGCGCCTGTAATCCCAGCTACTTGGGAGGCTGAGGCAGGAGAATCACTTGAATCCGGGAGGTAGAAATTGCAGTGAGCCGAGATCACACCATTACACTCCAGCCTCGGCAACAGGAGCGAAACTCCATCTCAAAAGATAAATAAATATATACATAAAATAAAATAAAATAAAATAAAATAAAACCAAAAACAAAACTTAGCAAGTGTCTGGCACTGCTCAGTAAGTGGCTGTGGGTATTATGAGGGAAGGGCCTGTGGGATTATGCTCCAACCCCCAGTCATTTACTTAGGGACCTAGAGCAGAGTAGTAAAAAGCATAGCTCCATGATCTGACCCAGGCTGGCTGGGTGAAATCCCCATCCACCTAGGCCTCCTTGTAGTGGATGCTGTGGGGGGCTTCCCAGAGCTTCTCTTCAGCATTGAGTCGCTCATGACCCAGCTGCCTGGAGTGCTGGCTGCTGACAGCTCACAGGTGAGTCCTTCTCTAGGTTTTGTTTGTTTGTTTGTTTTTTGAGATGGAATTTCACCCGTCACCACACCCGGCTAATTTTGTATTTTTAGTAGAGATGGGGTTTCACCATGTTGGTCAGGCTGGTCTCAAACTCCTGACCTCAGGTGATCCACCAGCCTCGACCTCCCAAAGTGCTGGGATTACAGGTGTGAGCCACCGTGCCTGGCCCTTCTCTAGGTATTGACTGACTGGGCCCTAAGAAGCTGCCCAAGGTTAGACACCATCCCTGGGGACACCCCACATCCAACAGCTGGTCTACGGCAGTATCGGTGCCCAGCCCGCTTGCCTTAAGGAGAGACAGCTCTGAAGGGCCACCAGCCCCAGAGCTCCCCGTGCGGTCGCAGTTGTCTGAGGCCTTTGTTTTGGTTGTTTCCGAAACTTGCTGCCTTTATTCACTACAAAAAGCAGTAAACTTTCCAGTTTTCCCAGTAAATTTTCTGACTCTGTTGCCTAGAGAGCTTAACCTAAGATACAGTTTATACGATTATAGTCTAATTTATTTAATGTTCTGAGCCTCAGTTTCCTCATCTGTAAAATGGGAGAGCTACCTCATTGGATGATTAGGAGTATGAAATGAGTTAATCTGTGTAAAATCATGAAAAGAGTGGCTGGTCAGTGCTCAATAAATGTCAGCTTTATTTGTTTTTAGCCCAAGGCCAGCTGGTTAGTGGCAAGACCAGAAGCAAAAGTTGGTAATTTCCTTTAACTGCTGGCTGTATCTTGAGCAGCAGCCATTCCTTCTGAACAGTCCTGGACCCTGCACACGTCAGGGTTCTGGGGAAGTTGACAGCAGCAAGACCCGGGTATGGAGAAAGTTGACTCGTTCAGGGCGTTAAGAGCAGTCTATGAACACTCCTTAGCAAGCACTGCTGCAAACCTACTGTGTGCTGTTCCCCTTCCTGTTTATCTTGGGGGCTAATAAAAGCACAGCCCCAGCCCAACCCAAAGTCTGCTCATTTACTGAGAAAGAGAGGCCCAAAGACTACTCAATATAAATGATCCCCAAATGGGAGAAATGTCCATTCACCCACTTGGCAAACATAGGTGTGAGGGTTCAGCAGCACAGAAGACCGACAAGATCCTTCTCTCATTTTCTGGGAGACAAACAAGGCCAAAGGAGAGGAGGCATGGCTCCTGGCTGGAGATGGGGCCTCGCTGTGTCACCCAGGCTGGAATGCAGTGGCACGATCACAGCTTGCTGCAGCCTCAACCTCTCAGGCTCAAATGATCCTCCCACCTCAGCCTCCCAAGTAGCTGGGGAGTACAGGTGCCCACCACCATGCCCAGCTAATTTTTAAGCATTTTTTCATAGAGACGAGGTCTCATGATATTGCCCAGGCTGGTCTTCAGCTCCTGGGTTCAAGTCATCCACCCACCCTGGCCTCCTAAAGTGCTGAGATGACAGGCGTGAGCCACTGCGCCTGGCCTCTTGCATGTTCTTAAAATGCCAGTTCCTGAAGTGAAAATCCCATCACGGCTTTTCCTGCTCAGGAGCTTCTGTGTGTCCCTTCAAGCCAGAATGGAATTCAGGTTTCCCCAGCCTGGCATTCCGAGTTCAGCGTTCTAGTCAACTGCACCGCTTGGTGTTCCCTTGACATAGCTGCAGCTTGGAGAGGCTGTGGATGAAGAGAAACGAATGTAGACTTTGGAGTCCAGACAGACTTAGACCCGAATCCCACCTTGGATGCCTCTGCTTGCGGCCTTGTGCAAATCAGTTAACTTCCGGGATCTTTAGTGCTCTCATCTATAACCTGAGATGAATAATGTCCCCTACAGGGTTGTCATGGTGCCGCCTTCACCATGGCCCTCAATGGTCCCGCCTCCTGGCATGCGCAGAGTTCTGTGTCCCCTCCGACATGTGCCAGTGCTGGTCTGTGTGACCAATAGAATATGACCCTAGTGATACGTCCCTGCCAGGATTAGTCTATAAAAGACTGTGGCTTCCATCTCTCAGATGCCTCATTCTGGGGGAGGTCATGAGGTGAGCAGCCCTATGGAGAGGGCCACATGGTGAGCAGCTAAAGACAGAGCTTAGAAGTGCATCGGTCTGCCCCAGCTAAGTCTTCAGAGACTGCAGCCCTAGCTGACAGCTTGACTGTGACCTCATGAGAGACCCTGATCCAGTCCTACCCAGCTAAGTTCCTGGATTATTGGCCCTGAGAACAATGTGCAACAATACGTGTTTGTTGTTTTAAACTGCTACAGTTGCATAATGAGTTACCTAGCAACAGATAACTAACACAGTCAGGTTAGCATGAACAGAAAGGAGGTACCACATGTGCCCAGCATGGTGCCTGACACAGGTCAGTGCTTAAAAAGTGCGACCTGGAACAGCATCTCCTGCCTGTCAGCCTTTCCCTAGGTGACTCTTCAGTTCTCTTCCTCAGAGTTCTTCCACCCCTCTTGAACATGTTTTCAAGGAAAGTTTTCTCTGCCTCCTTCTTCCAAAGCCCTGTACGTGACTACGACCGTCACCAGAGCACTTGTCCTGCATTGCGTGCACTTCTCTTAGGATTCCAGTTGCTCTCTGTCTGTGTGATGCAGGGGCACACCTAGCCCCCTTTCTCCTACTTCCCAGCATCCCCTGAACAACCTGAGGATAGGGACCAAGTCTGACTCTTCCCAGCACCCCCCGCATGGTGCACCCAGCCCTTGAGTGGCAGGAAATTGAGGGAAAGAGGAACTCAGCAAGAGGCAGGGTGTGTTAAGAGCGGGGAGAAGGCTGGGCCTGGTCAGGTGGGACAGAGTGGGGCCGGCCCTCCCTGTCTGTGTGGGGGCCAACAATGGGTGCCACAGCTCCCTGGGCCCTCCCCTGGGACCCCAAGACCCCGCAGGGCCCCGCCGGGAGGAAGGTGGCTTCACGGGCATTCTCAGGTGTCTGTTGACAGGAGGGCCTTGTTGACGGGTGACCCCCCATCCCAATATGTCCCATTGAACTCCAGGGCCACTCATTTCACACTGGCCCCAAGTGTGAACATCCAATCACGGGCCTCTAATCTGACACAGGCCTCTAATCTAACCCTGGAAACCCTCTGCCCCTCCTTGGCCTCAGTTTCCCCATCTCTGCAGGGTTGCCTGAAGGCCTTTCCAGCTCTGACCAAAGAATGTGCCCACCCCCTGCCTGCTGATGGGGGCTCCTCCGGGGTGAGGCACAGGGTGAGGAGGTGCACCCAGCCCATCCCCACCGGAACCTCTTTCCCACAGGCAAGAGAGGATGTGTCACCGTGACCACTTCTTTCTGGAAAATACCCACAGTTCAGTTCTTTCCTGGGATTTCGCTGGAGGAATTGCATCTTTCTTGCTTACATCTCCTGGGATCTATTCTTGGCCTTGGTGGGCTTGATGTGGTGGTATGTGTGGGTGTTCCCTTTTAATTTGGAGTCCAGAGCTGTCTGAGGCCTGGACCGGTAATTATGAGAGCAGCACCATTTATGGAAACAGCCCTTGAAGCAAGCCAGTGATGAGACCCAGCTGGAAATACCTCAGCATGGAGGCCTGGGCCTGCCTGGAGGCGGTACTGAGATTTCTGGGTGGGAGAAGCCCCTTTAGGACGCAGAACCAACAGGTCATGAGTCCCACGCTCCCTTGGCCTGCAGAGGCTGTGGGGACCAAGCCTTGTTTGGGGTCTGAAGTGGCCCCTCCCAACCCCCGCCTTTGCTGCCTGTGGGACCAGCCAGGCAGGCCCATCCCATGTGCCCTGGGCTCTGGGGGAGCCGCTGTCCACCCTCAGGGGCCAGGCTGGGAGAGGAGGCAGGTCCACAGCAATGAGAATGTCGGTGGCTTCTGACGGAGTCACACGGGGACATGGTAGCCACACCCAGACTGGCAGTGATACCCAGCCCAAGGGGCTCTGAGTGCCAGACACTGAGCTGCTGTCGTGGGGACAAGTAGGCCCTTGGGAAGAAGGGGCCGGGGCAGCCCCGCTCTGGGGCCCTGGAACACAGCGGCCGATGAGCCAACATGCGAGCCTCCCATGTCCACCCACGTGACTGCATCCCAGCCCTTCAAGGGCTCGCTGTCCAGAGGAACAGCTGAACCAGAGACAGCAAGCCCTGGCATGGGGGCCAGGAGAGGCTGAAAGCCTGACCTGCCTGGGGTCTGAGGACTGGGAGGCTTCTCAGCCGGACTGGGAGGGACGGGGCCGCCTGGGGAGAGCAGCTTCCAAGAGGACTCTGTGGGAGGCGTCTGCAGGAAGAAGGCACAAGAGGCCCAAGGGACAGATGGCAGGGCCAGCGCAGGGAGGGCCCTGGGACACTCTTCCTGTGGGCCGTTCGGGGCTGGGGAGGGTCTGAGGGGAGGTGGGATGGGTCACAGGCCCCAAGATTCTGTTCTGAGCTGGAGGATGAGGGTGTCTTTTGAAGTCCCATTTTTTTGGTCAGAAATAAGACAGATTTAGGTTGTCTGGGTGAGACTAAATTGCCCAGAGCACAAAAATAGCCAGAGTTCTTGTTGATGTTGGGCTGAGGGTCGCAGACTTTGGCTTCTGGAGGCCTAGCCTGGACTGGCAAGCACGGGGCCCCAGATGTCGCCAGTGGAAGCCACCTGCTGCCCACATGGACCTTTCCTGGAAGCGTGGGGTTGCTTCTGAAGTTTGCTTTATCCCAGGCTGGAGGAGGAAGCTGAGGGTTCCATCAGCACAGGTTGGCGATTCATGATTGTTTATTTTCCCGGGAGTCACATTAAGGTGGTTTAGGTGGTTTAGAAAGCAGATTCATTCGCTGCTTCCCCAGACAGAAGCCAGTTCAGCATTAGACCATTTGGGGCAGCTTTTATTATTTTGTAGGAAATAAACATTTAGAGGTGCCTGTGGAACCAGGGATAGCTTGGTCTATTTCCTGTGACCAACGAATTGCTCTCTGCAAATGTCTTTTCATATTTTTGCCAATATGTCTTTGGAATTCTTGTGTCAAAGGGTAAATTCATATGTAATTTGGCTAGGTGTTGCGAAATTCCTCCTTTACACAGCATTCCTATCAGCATCGCCTGAGAGAATGCTTGTGTCTGATCTTAATCTTTTTCCTTCTTCAAGGCCATACGGAGCCCTGTGAAAAGCACCCATTACTCGTGAGCTCATAACCTTTTCTGTTTCCTTCACAGCATTTACAGTAGAACCAAGAAACGACATCCCATGTTTTACTTGCTTTTTGTTTATATTTCATGTCTTCCATTAGGCCATAAACTCCATGTGTGTGTCCATGGACACACTGTGTGACAGTGTCCATCTTGTTTGTTGTTGTATTTTCAGTGCCCAGGACAGTGTTGTACACACAGTAAGAACTGGATAAATTTATTTCTAAATTAAACATGATGAGCTTATTAGATGAGTGAAAGAATACATTTATTTAGAAAAACATAATTCAAAGTCTTATTTCTGACCAAAAAGTAAGACTTCAAAAGACACCCTCAGGTGCTGTGGAACAAGGCACGTTCATTTCTTCTCCGCCCTGGGCTGGGATGAGCGGCCACCTCCTCCTGCCCACACATGTCTGGCCCCGTCCCCTGCCCTGCACAGCTGTTTGCCTGCCCATGGCTGGACCAGGTCTCCACTGTGAGGACAGGAAGTGCTCCCCACATCCGCCTCGGCTCGCACAGCTTGGTGCTTTTACAAACCTGACTGTGGTCACTGAGCCCAGTAACCAGAGAACATTTTTTAAAAGACTAACATATCATTGAAATCTCAGTGTTGGGTGTTGGGGAAGGCACTGGGCGGCTCCCACCCTTGCTTTCCGGAAACACAGATTTCTAGAGTTTGAAAGGGACAGGAGGCTAAAGTGAGACGTCCCTAAATATAGCGTCCTGGGCATTTCCAGACACCTGGGGAAATGTGGGCTTTATTCCGCAACTGTGGCATTTGTTTGACTGTCAGGCCAGCCCCCGCCACAGGGCCCTGCTGCCCATCTCACCTCCAGCCTGGCCTGCCCATCTCACCTCCAGCCTGGCCTCTAAACTCGCCTCCACCGTGTCTTCTAATTCCCCTCCCCTCACACCGCCCCCCTGCTGCCCCCGTCCCCTGTGCTCCCCACTGGCCAGAAGCACAGCCCAGGTTCCTGGCCCGGGATTGGCACCCCCAGCAAGCAGGCCGCAGCAGAGCTCATGTGCTGTCCCCAACATTGCCGACCTGTGGGCGCCTCCACCCCTGCACATGTGAGGTCCCCTCTCCCTAGAGCACCCTCCCCACCACCTTCTCCACCTACTAAGACCCCATCCCACCCTTCAAAGCCAGTTCAGATGCCACCTGCTCAGATCCCACCGCCCAGTGAGACCCTCCGACTTCCCCAGCACCTGACTGGCCTCTCCAGGAGTTGTCACTCCTGCCCTGGTTTTTCTTGTTCCTTTCCACGTTTCCCTCCTTCCTCCTCCACCTTGTTCCAGAAAGGAAACGTCGGTCTCCTGCCCTCTGCTGTTTCCTGGTGCTTGCTTTCCCTGCCCTGCCCTCAGGCCCCTCTGCTCTGGCCCTCTGTCCTGGCTGGCCTGCCCCTGCAGGGCCCGTCTCCCTGACCCATGGCAGATTTGCACTCATGCCTCAGCCCAGCTCAGCTGTCAGCCCTAGCCCTGCCCTGCCACA
>NW_022318039.1:0-10103 GCF_002776525.5 Piliocolobus tephrosceles
TGTGGCAGGGCAGGGCTAGGGCTGACAGCTGAGCTGGGCTGAGGCATGAGTGCAAATCTGCCATGGGTCAGGGAGACGGGCCCTGCAGGGGCAGGCCAGCCAGGACAGAGGGCCAGAGCAGAGGGGCCTGAGGGCAGGGCAGGGAAAGCAAGCACCAGGAAACAGCAGAGGGCAGGAGACCGACGTTTCCTTTCTGGAACAAGGTGGAGGAGGAAGGAGGGAAACGTGGAAAGGAACAAGAAAAACCAGGGCAGGAGTGACAACTCCTGGAGAGGCCAGTCAGGTGCTGGGGAAGTCGGAGGGTCTCACTGGGCGGTGGGATCTGAGCAGGTGGCATCTGAACTGGCTTTGAAGGGTGGGATGGGGTCTTAGTAGGTGGAGAAGGTGGTGGGGAGGGTGCTCTAGGGAGAGGGGACCTCACATGTGCAGGGGTGGAGGCGCCCACAGGTCGGCAATGTTGGGGACAGCACATGAGCTCTGCTGCGGCCTGCTTGCTGGGGGTGCCAATCCCGGGCCAGGAACCTGGGCTGTGCTTCTGGCCAGTGGGGAGCACAGGGGACGGGGGCAGCAGGGGGGCGGTGTGAGGGGAGGGGAATTAGAAGACACGGTGGAGGCGAGTTTAGAGGCCAGGCTGGAGGTGAGATGGGCAGGCCAGGCTGGAGGTGAGATGGGCAGCAGGGCCCTGTGGCGGGGGCTGGCCTGACAGTCAAACAAATGCCACAGTTGCGGAATAAAGCCCACATTTCCCCAGGTGTCTGGAAATGCCCAGGACGCTATATTTAGGGACGTCTCACTTTAGCCTCCTGTCCCTTTCAAACTCTAGAAATCTGTGTTTCCGGAAAGCAAGGGTGGGAGCCGCCCAGTGCCTTCCCCAACACCCAACACTGAGATTTCAATGATATGTTAGTCTTTTAAAAAATGTTCTCTGGTTACTGGGCTCAGTGACCACAGTCAGGTTTGTAAAAGCACCAAGCTGTGCGAGCCGAGGCGGATGTGGGGAGCACTTCCTGTCCTCACAGTGGAGACCTGGTCCAGCCATGGGCAGGCAAACAGCTGTGCAGGGCAGGGGACGGGGCCAGACATGTGTGGGCAGGAGGAGGTGGCCGCTCATCCCAGCCCAGGGCGGAGAAGAAATGAACGTGCCTTGTTCCACAGCACCTGAGGGTGTCTTTTGAAGTCTTACTTTTTGGTCAGAAATAAGACTTTGAATTATGTTTTTCTAAATAAATGTATTCTTTCACTCATCTAATAAGCTCATCATGTTTAATTTAGAAATAAATTTATCCAGTTCTTACTGTGTGTACAACACTGTCCTGGGCACTGAAAATACAACAACAAACAAGATGGACACTGTCACACAGTGTGTCCATGGACACACACATGGAGTTTATGGCCTAATGGAAGACATGAAATATAAACAAAAAGCAAGTAAAACATGGGATGTCGTTTCTTGGTTCTACTGTAAATGCTGTGAAGGAAACAGAAAAGGTTATGAGCTCACGAGTAATGGGTGCTTTTCACAGGGCTCCGTATGGCCTTGAAGAAGGAAAAAGATTAAGATCAGACACAAGCATTCTCTCAGGCGATGCTGATAGGAATGCTGTGTAAAGGAGGAATTTCGCAACACCTAGCCAAATTACATATGAATTTACCCTTTGACACAAGAATTCCAAAGACATATTGGCAAAAATATGAAAAGACATTTGCAGAGAGCAATTCGTTGGTCACAGGAAATAGACCAAGCTATCCCTGGTTCCACAGGCACCTCTAAATGTTTATTTCCTACAAAATAATAAAAGCTGCCCCAAATGGTCTAATGCTGAACTGGCTTCTGTCTGGGGAAGCAGCGAATGAATCTGCTTTCTAAACCACCTAAACCACCTTAATGTGACTCCCGGGAAAATAAACAATCATGAATCGCCAACCTGTGCTGATGGAACCCTCAGCTTCCTCCTCCAGCCTGGGATAAAGCAAACTTCAGAAGCAACCCCACGCTTCCAGGAAAGGTCCATGTGGGCAGCAGGTGGCTTCCACTGGCGACATCTGGGGCCCCGTGCTTGCCAGTCCAGGCTAGGCCTCCAGAAGCCAAAGTCTGCGACCCTCAGCCCAACATCAACAAGAACTCTGGCTATTTTTGTGCTCTGGGCAATTTAGTCTCACCCAGACAACCTAAATCTGTCTTATTTCTGACCAAAAAAATGGGACTTCAAAAGACACCCTCATCCTCCAGCTCAGAACAGAATCTTGGGGCCTGTGACCCATCCCACCTCCCCTCAGACCCTCCCCAGCCCCGAACGGCCCACAGGAAGAGTGTCCCAGGGCCCTCCCTGCGCTGGCCCTGCCATCTGTCCCTTGGGCCTCTTGTGCCTTCTTCCTGCAGACGCCTCCCACAGAGTCCTCTTGGAAGCTGCTCTCCCCAGGCGGCCCCGTCCCTCCCAGTCCGGCTGAGAAGCCTCCCAGTCCTCAGACCCCAGGCAGGTCAGGCTTTCAGCCTCTCCTGGCCCCCATGCCAGGGCTTGCTGTCTCTGGTTCAGCTGTTCCTCTGGACAGCGAGCCCTTGAAGGGCTGGGATGCAGTCACGTGGGTGGACATGGGAGGCTCGCATGTTGGCTCATCGGCCGCTGTGTTCCAGGGCCCCAGAGCGGGGCTGCCCCGGCCCCTTCTTCCCAAGGGCCTACTTGTCCCCACGACAGCAGCTCAGTGTCTGGCACTCAGAGCCCCTTGGGCTGGGTATCACTGCCAGTCTGGGTGTGGCTACCATGTCCCCGTGTGACTCCGTCAGAAGCCACCGACATTCTCATTGCTGTGGACCTGCCTCCTCTCCCAGCCTGGCCCCTGAGGGTGGACAGCGGCTCCCCCAGAGCCCAGGGCACATGGGATGGGCCTGCCTGGCTGGTCCCACAGGCAGCAAAGGCGGGGGTTGGGAGGGGCCACTTCAGACCCCAAACAAGGCTTGGTCCCCACAGCCTCTGCAGGCCAAGGGAGCGTGGGACTCATGACCTGTTGGTTCTGCGTCCTAAAGGGGCTTCTCCCACCCAGAAATCTCAGTACCGCCTCCAGGCAGGCCCAGGCCTCCATGCTGAGGTATTTCCAGCTGGGTCTCATCACTGGCTTGCTTCAAGGGCTGTTTCCATAAATGGTGCTGCTCTCATAATTACCGGTCCAGGCCTCAGACAGCTCTGGACTCCAAATTAAAAGGGAACACCCACACATACCACCACATCAAGCCCACCAAGGCCAAGAATAGATCCCAGGAGATGTAAGCAAGAAAGATGCAATTCCTCCAGCGAAATCCCAGGAAAGAACTGAACTGTGGGTATTTTCCAGAAAGAAGTGGTCACGGTGACACATCCTCTCTTGCCTGTGGGAAAGAGGTTCCGGTGGGGATGGGCTGGGTGCACCTCCTCACCCTGTGCCTCACCCCGGAGGAGCCCCCATCAGCAGGCAGGGGGTGGGCACATTCTTTGGTCAGAGCTGGAAAGGCCTTCAGGCAACCCTGCAGAGATGGGGAAACTGAGGCCAAGGAGGGGCAGAGGGTTTCCAGGGTTAGATTAGAGGCCTGTGTCAGATTAGAGGCCCGTGATTGGATGTTCACACTTGGGGCCAGTGTGAAATGAGTGGCCCTGGAGTTCAATGGGACATATTGGGATGGGGGGTCACCCGTCAACAAGGCCCTCCTGTCAACAGACACCTGAGAATGCCCGTGAAGCCACCTTCCTCCCGGCGGGGCCCTGCGGGGTCTTGGGGTCCCAGGGGAGGGCCCAGGGAGCTGTGGCACCCATTGTTGGCCCCCACACAGACAGGGAGGGCCGGCCCCACTCTGTCCCACCTGACCAGGCCCAGCCTTCTCCCCGCTCTTAACACACCCTGCCTCTTGCTGAGTTCCTCTTTCCCTCAATTTCCTGCCACTCAAGGGCTGGGTGCACCATGCGGGGGGTGCTGGGAAGAGTCAGACTTGGTCCCTATCCTCAGGTTGTTCAGGGGATGCTGGGAAGTAGGAGAAAGGGGGCTAGGTGTGCCCCTGCATCACACAGACAGAGAGCAACTGGAATCCTAAGAGAAGTGCACGCAATGCAGGACAAGTGCTCTGGTGACGGTCGTAGTCACGTACAGGGCTTTGGAAGAAGGAGGCAGAGAAAACTTTCCTTGAAAACATGTTCAAGAGGGGTGGAAGAACTCTGAGGAAGAGAACTGAAGAGTCACCTAGGGAAAGGCTGACAGGCAGGAGATGCTGTTCCAGGTCGCACTTTTTAAGCACTGACCTGTGTCAGGCACCATGCTGGGCACATGTGGTACCTCCTTTCTGTTCATGCTAACCTGACTGTGTTAGTTATCTGTTGCTAGGTAACTCATTATGCAACTGTAGCAGTTTAAAACAACAAACACGTATTGTTGCACATTGTTCTCAGGGCCAATAATCCAGGAACTTAGCTGGGTAGGACTGGATCAGGGTCTCTCATGAGGTCACAGTCAAGCTGTCAGCTAGGGCTGCAGTCTCTGAAGACTTAGCTGGGGCAGACCGATGCACTTCTAAGCTCTGTCTTTAGCTGCTCACCATGTGGCCCTCTCCATAGGGCTGCTCACCTCATGACCTCCCCCAGAATGAGGCATCTGAGAGATGGAAGCCACAGTCTTTTATAGACTAATCCTGGCAGGGACGTATCACTAGGGTCATATTCTATTGGTCACACAGACCAGCACTGGCACATGTCGGAGGGGACACAGAACTCTGCGCATGCCAGGAGGCGGGACCATTGAGGGCCATGGTGAAGGCGGCACCATGACAACCCTGTAGGGGACATTATTCATCTCAGGTTATAGATGAGAGCACTAAAGATCCCGGAAGTTAACTGATTTGCACAAGGCCGCAAGCAGAGGCATCCAAGGTGGGATTCGGGTCTAAGTCTGTCTGGACTCCAAAGTCTACATTCGTTTCTCTTCATCCACAGCCTCTCCAAGCTGCAGCTATGTCAAGGGAACACCAAGCGGTGCAGTTGACTAGAACGCTGAACTCGGAATGCCAGGCTGGGGAAACCTGAATTCCATTCTGGCTTGAAGGGACACACAGAAGCTCCTGAGCAGGAAAAGCCGTGATGGGATTTTCACTTCAGGAACTGGCATTTTAAGAACATGCAAGAGGCCAGGCGCAGTGGCTCACGCCTGTCATCTCAGCACTTTAGGAGGCCAGGGTGGGTGGATGACTTGAACCCAGGAGCTGAAGACCAGCCTGGGCAATATCATGAGACCTCGTCTCTATGAAAAAATGCTTAAAAATTAGCTGGGCATGGTGGTGGGCACCTGTACTCCCCAGCTACTTGGGAGGCTGAGGTGGGAGGATCATTTGAGCCTGAGAGGTTGAGGCTGCAGCAAGCTGTGATCGTGCCACTGCATTCCAGCCTGGGTGACACAGCGAGGCCCCATCTCCAGCCAGGAGCCATGCCTCCTCTCCTTTGGCCTTGTTTGTCTCCCAGAAAATGAGAGAAGGATCTTGTCGGTCTTCTGTGCTGCTGAACCCTCACACCTATGTTTGCCAAGTGGGTGAATGGACATTTCTCCCATTTGGGGATCATTTATATTGAGTAGTCTTTGGGCCTCTCTTTCTCAGTAAATGAGCAGACTTTGGGTTGGGCTGGGGCTGTGCTTTTATTAGCCCCCAAGATAAACAGGAAGGGGAACAGCACACAGTAGGTTTGCAGCAGTGCTTGCTAAGGAGTGTTCATAGACTGCTCTTAACGCCCTGAACGAGTCAACTTTCTCCATACCCGGGTCTTGCTGCTGTCAACTTCCCCAGAACCCTGACGTGTGCAGGGTCCAGGACTGTTCAGAAGGAATGGCTGCTGCTCAAGATACAGCCAGCAGTTAAAGGAAATTACCAACTTTTGCTTCTGGTCTTGCCACTAACCAGCTGGCCTTGGGCTAAAAACAAATAAAGCTGACATTTATTGAGCACTGACCAGCCACTCTTTTCATGATTTTACACAGATTAACTCATTTCATACTCCTAATCATCCAATGAGGTAGCTCTCCCATTTTACAGATGAGGAAACTGAGGCTCAGAACATTAAATAAATTAGACTATAATCGTATAAACTGTATCTTAGGTTAAGCTCTCTAGGCAACAGAGTCAGAAAATTTACTGGGAAAACTGGAAAGTTTACTGCTTTTTGTAGTGAATAAAGGCAGCAAGTTTCGGAAACAACCAAAACAAAGGCCTCAGACAACTGCGACCGCACGGGGAGCTCTGGGGCTGGTGGCCCTTCAGAGCTGTCTCTCCTTAAGGCAAGCGGGCTGGGCACCGATACTGCCGTAGACCAGCTGTTGGATGTGGGGTGTCCCCAGGGATGGTGTCTAACCTTGGGCAGCTTCTTAGGGCCCAGTCAGTCAATACCTAGAGAAGGGCCAGGCACGGTGGCTCACACCTGTAATCCCAGCACTTTGGGAGGTCGAGGCTGGTGGATCACCTGAGGTCAGGAGTTTGAGACCAGCCTGACCAACATGGTGAAACCCCATCTCTACTAAAAATACAAAATTAGCCGGGTGTGGTGACGGGTGAAATTCCATCTCAAAAAACAAACAAACAAACAAAACCTAGAGAAGGACTCACCTGTGAGCTGTCAGCAGCCAGCACTCCAGGCAGCTGGGTCATGAGCGACTCAATGCTGAAGAGAAGCTCTGGGAAGCCCCCCACAGCATCCACTACAAGGAGGCCTAGGTGGATGGGGATTTCACCCAGCCAGCCTGGGTCAGATCATGGAGCTATGCTTTTTACTACTCTGCTCTAGGTCCCTAAGTAAATGACTGGGGGTTGGAGCATAATCCCACAGGCCCTTCCCTCATAATACCCACAGCCACTTACTGAGCAGTGCCAGACACTTGCTAAGTTTTGTTTTTGGTTTTATTTTATTTTATTTTATTTTATTTTATGTATATATTTATTTATCTTTTGAGATGGAGTTTCGCTCCTGTTGCCGAGGCTGGAGTGTAATGGTGTGATCTCGGCTCACTGCAATTTCTACCTCCCGGATTCAAGTGATTCTCCTGCCTCAGCCTCCCAAGTAGCTGGGATTACAGGCGCCCGCCACCACACCTGGCTAATTTTTGTATTTTTAGTAGAGACAGGGTTTCACCATGTTGGCCAGGCTGGTCTTGAACTCCTGACTTCAGGTTATCTGCCCCTCCTCGGCCTCCCAAAGTGCTGGGATTACAGGTGTGAGCCACCGTGCCTGGCCAGACACTTGCTAAGTTTTTATGTGCTATAACCTATTTAATCACTGTATTATGATATAGGCATTATTATTATTATTTAGACAGAGTCTCGATCTCCCAGGCAACCTCCATCTCCCGGGTTCCAGCAATTCTCTCCCCTCAGCCACCTGAATAGCTGGGACTACAGGTCCGCACTACCATGCCCGGCTAATTTTTTTGGTATTTTTAGTAGAGACAAGGTTTCACCATGTTGGCCAGGCTGATCTCGAACTCCTGACCCCAAGTGATCCACCCGCCAAGGCCTCCCAAAGTGGTGGGATTACAGGTGCATGCCACCACACCTGGCCAGATACAGGCACTATTATCATAGTTTTAAAGATGAGGAAACTGAGATGCTGAGACTTTAAATGACCTGTTCAACAGCTCATACCTCTCAAGCAGTAGACTCAGAATTGAAAGCCAGTGAGCCCCACTCCAGGGTCACTAACCACCACTCTGCTGCCCCACCTCCAGGGCCTACCCTCCTACAGCTGTGATCTACCTTTCATATCTGCTCCTGTGGGTCTGTGCATCCAGGACCCGGGGCCAGTCACTTATACTCTTTGAGACTCAGCTTCCTCCTTTGTGAATGAAGGCAATCGTAATCATTTACTCCAGGGGTGAGAAAGCACTGCAGAAATGGGTAGGACTAGTCACTAGGGATCCAAAGCATGCACCGTTCTGGTGGCCAGACAGAACTTTGGGGAAAAGGGACCCACCTTAAACTCTTGGATGGGCAAATACCTTTGGACATACAGTCACCCTAATATTTGACTTTTAAGATGGATAAAAGATTTATTGTTAAATTGAAAAACAACAAAGTTGCAAAACAGTGAGCATTAATGTGCCATGCAGTTAAAAAAAGAAAGAAGAGAAAACGCTGGGCATGGTGGTTCACGCCTATAATCCCAGCACTTTGGGAGGCAGAGGCAGGAGGATCAGTTGTTTGAGACAAGCCTGGGCAATATAGTGAGATCCCATCTCTATAAAAGATTTAAAGCAATGAGTTGGACATAGTGGTGCACACCTGTAGTTCTAGCCATTCAGGAGGCTGAGGTGAGAACATTGCTTGAGCCCAGGAGTTCGCAGCTGCAGTGAGCTATGATCATGCCACTGCATTCCAGCCTGGGTGACAGAGACCCTGTCTCTGAAAATAATAATAATATACAAATGTTAATATTTGTATTGATAAAATATCAGGGCTGGTTGGGGGTAGGGAGTGCTGCATTAAAGGATTAAAACACTGATATTCTCTGAGGTACAGGGAGGATTACTTGGGGCTTTCATATCATATGTTTCTGAATATATGGTCTGAGCTTTCTATAAGGAAATTCTATAATTAATTTATATGATTTGAGTGTTCTAAAAGGAACATGCAGTAGTTCTATAAATCCCAAAACAAACATATTTTTTAAGCAGTAGTCTCAGTTTACATCACAGGTTCCCATTCAACACAGTCCATTTCAGCAGCACACACTGCATTTAATGGTGGGCCAGGGCCTGGGCTGTGTGGAGAGGCAGCTGCTATTGTGGAGAAGAGCAGAGGTTGCGGAGGCAGGGAGACAGCCCGCTGTGTGGCCTTAGGAAAACCACGAACCTGCTCTGAGCCTCTCTCTCTTCTCTTTCAAACACAGATGTGACGGCAATCGTGAGATACCAATGAAGGAATAGACGTGGAGGCTCTGGGCACATGGGCATCGCTGGGTATCATCTCACACCAACCCAGAACAGCCCCATAAGATGAGTATCTCCATTTTACAGAGGAGGAAACTGAGGCTTGGGGAGGTTGACTGGAAAGCCCAGATCACACTGAGATCAGGTGTCGGTGTCAGGATGCAAATTCCGTGTATGTGGGTCTCAGGTCAGAAACCCCCAATCTAGCCCTGTCTGTCTCGCCATTGTTCAGCCCCTCCTGTTTCCAGATGGGGCGTGTGTGTCACCCCACAATTACCTTTAGGGCTCATATATGCATTATGTGCCTCTCGCACTAGAGAGTCATCTCCCTAAGGGCAGGGACTTTACTTTTTTCTTTTCCTTTTTTTTTTTTTTTTGAGACGGAGTCTCGCTCTCACCCAGGCTGGAGTGCAGTGGCATGATCTTGGCTCACTGTAAGCTCCACCTCACAGGTTCACGCCATTCTCCTGCCTCAGCCTCCCGAGTAGCTGGGACTACAGGCGTCCACCACCACGCCCGGCTAATTTTTTTTTTTGAGACGGAGTCTCGCTCTGTGGCCCGGGCGGGAGTGCAGTGGCCAGATCTCAGCTCACTGCAAGCTCCACCTCCCGAGTTCACGCCATTCTTCTGCCTCAGTTTCCCGAGTAGCTGGGACTACAGGCGCCAGCCACCTCGCCCGGCTAGTTTTTTGTATTTTTTAGCAGAGACGGGGTTTCACCATGTTAGCCAGGATGGTCTCGATCTCGTGACCTCGTGATCTGCCCGCCTCGGCCTCCCGAAGTGCTGGGATTACAGGCTTGAGCCACCGCGCCCGGCCAATTTTTTATATTTTTAGTAGAGACGGGGTTTCACCGTGTTAGCCAGGATGGTCTCGATCTCCTGACCTCGTGATCTGCCCGTCTCGGCCTCCCAAAGTGCTGGGATTACAGGCGTGAGCCACCACACCCGGCCGGGACTTCACTTTTTTCATTGTTGTATCTCCAGCAACTAGAACTGCGCCTGGTCCGTGGTAGGTGCTACAGAACTATTTGCTGAATGAATGAATGGGAAAATGAAAGAGGTCCCTAGGAAAGAACCAAAGGAAGTGGCCCCGGGGCCCACGGAGATGGTGCCACCCTTCCAGGTCACATGGCTGGCAAGGGCAGAGCAGGACCGGGCCAGGTCCTGAATTCCCACTCAGTCCT
>NW_022318040.1:0-1573 GCF_002776525.5 Piliocolobus tephrosceles
CAGGTGATCAATCTGCCTTGGCCTCTCAAAGTGGTGGGATTACAGGTGTGAGCCACCACGCCTAGACCAGAGACAAAAATTGTTATACTTATATCTGTGACTTTTCAAATTTTTATTTCATCCCTAAACTTTCTCTTGAGCTCCAGTGTCACATCTAAAATTTTTTGGTAGTCATTTTCAAATGACTGCAAGCCTCAAAATGACTCCAAGCTTCATTTTCTCTAGAATGTCTCACACTGACTCCGAGCTTAATTCTATATTAAAACTTATTACCAACTTACTATCTTCCTGTCTCACCGCGCCTTCACAATTTCTTATGGCATCATTTCTCTGTTACCTAGCAAGGAGGTAAAACCTGCAGATATCTCTGACTGCCTTCATCACACATCACACAGCCACTCACCATTATTGTTTCTTCACAGTGTATTTTATACCCCATCCTTTCCAGGTGCACCACTATAGTAACAAAAGCAATAACAACACTGTAACAGTCAATGTGCACACATTTACTATGGCCAGGTACTGGGCTAAGTCCTTTGTACGTGTAACTCATTTCAACTTCACAGTATTCTTTTAAGGCAGGTATTTTTAGTTTTTTCTTTTCATAGAAGAGAAAACTAAGGCTCAGAGTGGCACAGTTAGAATCACACCCAGACGAATTTGGACCTAGATTCTGTTCCTAACCACAGTGCTACTCTTCATGCCTAAATTTCTATAATTGCTTCCTAACTGGTATGCCTGCCATTGCTTGCTCCTCCAACAATCCGGAATTCCTACACACCATTTCCAGAATAATCATTCCCAAACATGGTTATCATTATTTCATTTTTAAATCTCAAAATCCTTTTGTATCTTCCTTTCATCCACTAAATTAAATCCAGCACAGCCTGAACGTCTAAAGGCCTCTACAGATTAAACTTCCCCACTCTATCTCCTGGAAGTACCTGCCTCTATTTCCACGAATGGCTTAAAGCATAATGCCCTACTTGGCCACACCAGGATTTCACATCCTGTTTGCTCCCATCATCCCACTCACTTTTGACCATGTTGAAAGTTCCTAGAGGGAAAAGGAAGGGCAAGCATGTTTGCATTCCCAACAGTGCCTTCCACCTAGTGCACACTGAGTGAATATTCGTCAAGTGATTGATAGTAGGGGCTCAATTACCACTTTGAGGATTGAGTTGTTTAATTACTCCTTAATACTCTCTTGTCTGTATCCTTCCAACTAGCCCTCTCATTTTCCTCTTCCTTGGCATAATTGCCCCGTAACAAATGTGAAAATCCTCTCTTTGGCAACATCAAACATCCTGCGACAATCTTTACCTACCCATCACTACTTCATCAGCATTTTCCTAGATGTATCCACAAACATACATTTTATATTCCTGTCAATCTTTCTTCATTGTTCGGTCTTTATCATTAGACTAAAAGCTACTAATCCAGAAAACATTTCTGGAGATGACCACTATGTAAAGATGACGAGTTTGCGTCCTTTGTAGGGACATGGATGCAGCTGGAAACCATCATTCTTAGCAAACTATCACAAGAAGAGAAAACCAAACACCGCATGTTC
>NW_022318041.1:0-3922 GCF_002776525.5 Piliocolobus tephrosceles
ATTGAAGGCAAAAAGGGACCTGTTCAAGGAACTACTGGGAATTCATAAAAAGAACATGCCCTGCTCAATATAACTTATAGAATCAGGACAGAAAGCATTATAAAGTATGAACTATGTAATAATGACATTCAATTTAAAAATATAAATTCTCAGTTTCAAAATATACCTTATTTTGTTGACTAGAAAAGACAGGAAGGCTTCATAAGTATTTTAGCCCTTGAATGATGAGTGACATTTGGAAATATATCAAGGAGCACATTTCAGATGAGAAGAATTGTATGATCAAAGGTGAAGAGTTGGAAATGGGCACACCAAGTTTAAGAGAGAGAGAGAGGAGATCGATCTGACAAGAGTGAAGGAAGATAAGGAAAGGTAAGAGAGGAAAAATGTTCAAATTACCCACATAGCTAATCTCAAGTCCCAACTGAGGGAGATTTAAAATGTTCAGTCTCATCTTAGCTTTAAAGCTGGATGTTTCATGTCATTTTTTTTTCTGACATGAAACTCAACTCCCAGCTTTCTCGGTTAAATGATTGAGAGGACAGTGATGCTATTAACAAGAATAAAGTGATAGAAGAAAAATAGCAGGTTACGGTGAGGTGATAGGAGGATAGAAAAGGGATGATGACTTATGTTTGGGACATGTTGAAGTAAAGGTGCCAGTGTGACATCCAAGCACAGATGTTGAACAAGCAGTTAGTTAAATGGGTTTAGAACTCAAAATAGATGTCTGAGCTGTAGATATAGATTAGGGAGTCATTATCCCATAATAACAGGACAATAATAGCAGTGATGATGACAAACACTTATGAAGTATATACTCTATCTAAGGCATGGTTCTAAGAGTTTTCCAAATAGTAAATCATTTAACCTTCACAACAACCTTATGAAGGAAATGCTATTTGTATCCTCATTTAACAAAAGGACTAAAACCAAGGCTCAGAGAGGTCTCATGCCCGAGGTCACACAAGTGGTATCTATTGGAGACAAGATCCAAACCCAGGCAAGTACAAATCCAAAGTTCATACTCCTCGTTACCACATTAAGAGTGAGTGTTAGTCTTAGAAGTAGAATCACTTACTCTAGCAGAGCACAGTGAAATAGGTCAGCTACCGATCCTTGAAAATACCAATATTTCAGAGGTAAGTGGGAGAAAAGAATCTTTCAGAAGAGACTAAGAGCAATCATAGAGATAGAAGGAAAACTAGGAGTGAGTGATGGCCTTAAAGTCACTGAGGAGAGAATGCCCAAAAAGGGGAGTGGACATTAGCAGCATTAAGAGCTGCAGCCATTGGATTTGACAGTTCAAGGGGCTTTGAATAATGTAGTGGTTAGGACAGGGGACAGCAAATCACAGGCCATGGGCAAAATTGGGCCCACCACCTGTTTTGGTGTGGCCTCAAGCTAAAAGTGATCTTCACATTTTTAATGCCTGGAAAAAATCAAAAGAAAATATATTTCATGATGTAAAAGTTATGTGAAACTCAAATTTCAGTGTCTATAAATAAAGTTTTATGGGAACACAGTCACTCTGATACATTTATGTATTGTCTATGACAGCTTTCTTACTACAATGGCAGAGCTGAGCAACAGAGAGCATATGGCACAAAAACCCTAAAATTTTATCTATTTAGCCCTTTACAGAATAAGTTAGCCAGTCCTTAGGTTAAAGGATTAGCTGTAAAGTCAGACTAGCTCAGTTCAAATCCCAACTCTCCCCCGACTACACAATGTGACCTTGAAAAAGTCACCAAATGATCTAATGACCATTGTCAGTAAAATGGAGATAAAAATGGTATTTATCTCACAGGATTCTAGTTAATTAGTTAGTTAGTTAGTTAGTTAGTTAGTTATTTTTGAGACAGGGTCTCACTCTGTCACCCAGGCTGGAGTGCAGTGGTGTGATCATGGCTCACTACAGCCTCGACCACCCCAGCTTCAGGTGATCCTCCCACTTCCCCAAGTAGCTGAGGGTACAGATATGTGACACCATGCCCGGCTAATATTGTGGGGTTTTTGGGTTTCTGTTTGTTTGTTTGTTTGTTTTTGTTTTATTTGTAGAGAGGGGGGTTACATCATGTTGTCCAGGCTGGTCTTGAACTCCTGGACTCAAGCGATCCACCCACCTTGGCCTCCCAAAGAGTGGGAATTACAGGAATGAGCCACTTATCAAGCCCAACTTCACAGGATTTTTTTGAGGATCAAATAAGACAATTTGTGTAAAGTGCCTAACACAGTATCTGGTGCATAGTTAGAACTTAATAAATGTCAGCTGCTGTTGACTTTTGATATGGTAGAAATGAAGCCAAATTGCAATAGGTGGCAAAAGGAATTGGAGATGAGGTCTAGACAAATAGAAACTATACTTTTGAAAACTTTCACAGTGGATTTGAGGATGGAGGAGGAAGTAACTTTTCGGGGGGCCGTTTTCAGTTTTAATGGAGAGATTTGAACTCAGGGAAGGGGAGAAGTGAATGAAGATTGAGCATCTGGGAGGAAAGAAAATGAAACAACAACCTGATGAGGTAGGAAGATCAAGAGTGGAGATCAGAGATTAACCTTAGAAGGGAGTAGGAACAATTCTTCCTCAAGAAATCAAATTGAGTTCTATGCGGATATAAGATTTTATGTGGGGTGGGAGAAATTCATATCTCAAAGACTGTTTCCTCTATAAGGTTGGAGACAAGCTTTTCTGTTATGGGGCATGTTGTAGGGGAACCTGATGGAACACTGGCTATGGAACTTTCAGAAAGAAATTGGCCCAGGAGATTCTAAAGAGGTATACGTATGAAATGGCCCTGTGGGCTCGACGGAGCTTGGAAAATCGAACTTGGTGGCGCCAATCTGCACAACCATGTGAATTACTCTAGAAGTGCTGAAAAACCTGAAAGAAGAAATCCAGAAAGCAGAGGGGTGAGTTGAGTCATGACTTTTAGTTGTGTTGAAATACTTGGAAAAGGTAACGCCACCATTGGCAAACATGTGAATCCCATACCAGCCTGTCATTGGAACCACTGGCTCTGGGACTCTGGTCTTGTCAAAAGGCTCTGCAGCTTGCTCTTCTTTATCCTGCCTGGTGTGGTATCATGTTTGCACAATGGCACAGCCTCCCCAGACATTTCTGGATTTCTTTCCCTGAAATCTCATTGCAACATAAGAGAGACAGACGGTACATTGGAAAGCTCTGAGGAGGAACATAAACTGTGACTTTTGTGGAGACAGAATGATACCGCTGAAGGATGGGGGCTAGTGCTACAGAGTCTGAGCACCTTTCAGGACTCCATGAGCCTAGCAATAAAATCCCTATTAATTTGAGAGATTCAGGACACAAGCTTTATGGTATCCAGCATCAATCCAAATAAAATGCTACAATGGCTGGTGTGCTGGCTTTGGCTGCCTTGAGACTCCAGGGCCAAAGTTACAGAGCTAACAGGCCAATTCCTGTCTGGGCAAACTAAAGGCAGAACAGAAGTCAGGGAAGGAGACATTGTCTGAGGAGGCTACAGATTCAGGGAACAAATGCTTTGGCTAGAAGTTGAGATGGCAAGGAAGAAATGGAACAAGTTTTCCTAAAATGGTGCCCAATGAACCCCCTGGAGGCTTGCAGCTCAGCTGAAACTTAGCCAGGGCAGCTCTGAAGATTCCATTCAGACTTCCTCTAGAGAGCATACACGTTCTGCTGGGGAAAACAGGTCTCCTGTAGGCATTTGCCCATCTTTGCTGACCTTTTGGCCCGGGACTCAGACAAGTATGCATTCCCCTTAGAGGCTTCCAGGCTCATTTGGAGATCTGCTAAAAGGATATAGAGTACCAGTTTGCATTCAGATAGCATGCACATGCCCAAAGCACTTTCCCATCCAGCATTTTAAGCAGACTTCTTAGCAAACTATCACAAGAAGAGAAAACCAAACACCGCATGTTC
>NW_022318042.1:0-1573 GCF_002776525.5 Piliocolobus tephrosceles
GAACATGCGGTGTTTGGTTTTCTCTTCTTGTGATAGTTTGCTAAGAATGATGGTTTCCAGCTGCATCCATGTCCCTACAAAGGACGCAAACTCGTCATCTTTACATAGTGGTCATCTCCAGAAATGTTTTCTGGATTAGTAGCTTTTAGTCTAATGATAAAGACCGAACAATGAAGAAAGATTGACAGGAATATAAAATGTATGTTTGTGGATACATCTAGGAAAATGCTGATGAAGTAGTGATGGGTAGGTAAAGATTGTCGCAGGATGTTTGATGTTGCCAAAGAGAGGATTTTCACATTTGTTACGGGGCAATTATGCCAAGGAAGAGGAAAATGAGAGGGCTAGTTGGAAGGATACAGACAAGAGAGTATTAAGGAGTAATTAAACAACTCAATCCTCAAAGTGGTAATTGAGCCCCTACTATCAATCACTTGACGAATATTCACTCAGTGTGCACTAGGTGGAAGGCACTGTTGGGAATGCAAACATGCTTGCCCTTCCTTTTCCCTCTAGGAACTTTCAACATGGTCAAAAGTGAGTGGGATGATGGGAGCAAACAGGATGTGAAATCCTGGTGTGGCCAAGTAGGGCATTATGCTTTAAGCCATTCGTGGAAATAGAGGCAGGTACTTCCAGGAGATAGAGTGGGGAAGTTTAATCTGTAGAGGCCTTTAGACGTTCAGGCTGTGCTGGATTTAATTTAGTGGATGAAAGGAAGATACAAAAGGATTTTGAGATTTAAAAATGAAATAATGATAACCATGTTTGGGAATGATTATTCTGGAAATGGTGTGTAGGAATTCCGGATTGTTGGAGGAGCAAGCAATGGCAGGCATACCAGTTAGGAAGCAATTATAGAAATTTAGGCATGAAGAGTAGCACTGTGGTTAGGAACAGAATCTAGGTCCAAATTCGTCTGGGTGTGATTCTAACTGTGCCACTCTGAGCCTTAGTTTTCTCTTCTATGAAAAGAAAAAACTAAAAATACCTGCCTTAAAAGAATACTGTGAAGTTGAAATGAGTTACACGTACAAAGGACTTAGCCCAGTACCTGGCCATAGTAAATGTGTGCACATTGACTGTTACAGTGTTGTTATTGCTTTTGTTACTATAGTGGTGCACCTGGAAAGGATGGGGTATAAAATACACTGTGAAGAAACAATAATGGTGAGTGGCTGTGTGATGTGTGATGAAGGCAGTCAGAGATATCTGCAGGTTTTACCTCCTTGCTAGGTAACAGAGAAATGATGCCATAAGAAATTGTGAAGGCGCGGTGAGACAGGAAGATAGTAAGTTGGTAATAAGTTTTAATATAGAATTAAGCTCGGAGTCAGTGTGAGACATTCTAGAGAAAATGAAGCTTGGAGTCATTTTGAGGCTTGCAGTCATTTGAAAATGACTACCAAAAAATTTTAGATGTGACACTGGAGCTCAAGAGAAAGTTTAGGGATGAAATAAAAATTTGAAAAGTCACAGATATAAGTATAACAATTTTTGTCTCTGGTCTAGGCGTGGTGGCTCACACCTGTAATCCCACCACTTTGAGAGGCCAAGGCAGATTGATCACCTG
>NW_022318043.1:0-5705 GCF_002776525.5 Piliocolobus tephrosceles
CTTCCCAGGTGAGGCGATGCCTCGCCCTGCTTCAGCTCTCGCTGGTCGGGCTGCAGCAGCTGACCAGCACCGATTGTCCGGCACTCCCGAGTGAGATGACCCCAGTACCTCAGTTGAAAATGCAGAAATCGCCGGTCTTCTGTGTCGCTCGCGCTGGGAGATGGAGACTGAAGCTGCTCCTATTCGGCCATCTTGCTCCGCCCCCCCCTCAGCTAGAATTTTATAGTCTCCCAGATGATTCTAATTTGCATCCAAAGTTAAAATCCTGTGATTTAAAGTAATTATAAGAGCACCTGGGAAATATTAAGCACTTGGTAGGTGTCATTATTTTAAGGTTCAGATGTTAAGATGATAGTTTTCTTAATTCAAAAAACATAATATTGGAAAGCCATGTGTGAATAGTTATTGCTTTTTACATATTCTTGGTAACATAATTTCCTATTTTCAATGTTATAATCAACTTAAGATTGATTTGTTTCATTTATACAACTTATTTCCACTTTCTTTTTTACTCTGGCAGGGAGAGGCAAGCTGTAATACAATAAAATTGACCTGATGAATGCAGATAAGTGTGCAATGTGTTCCAGATTTATTTCATAAGGCATCTTTTAAAAGTACTAAATTCAGAACGTTTTTTTTTTCTTGTCCCATTCTGATTTATCCTGCTAGCCCTAGATGACTGATTTATAGGGGAATCAACCTTCTAGTCCATAGACAGCCCATGTGGAAGGTCTTAATAACCTCTCATCTACCACAACATTGAAGTCATTTGATGATTATCTTATTATGTACAATGAGTTCATAGAGAATAAAGGATTTTCAAATTGTAGTCATATTTTTTAAAAACATCATAGTCCTTAGGAGAAGACAAAATTGTAAATTCTTAAGGAGCTAAATCATGACACAGAGGGAAGAAGTTCTTGCTATGAGTTCATAATGTTCCTCCTATAGTTGACTGAACTGAGTGTCTGACCCTCTACTAACAAATTTTCATCTTATATGCAGAAAGTATAAAGCCTAAAAACTTTGAAATTATAAAGCTTTCCTTCATAAAATATAGGTTTATTCCAAACATCTGATACTATCAGAGCTTGCATGTTAGAATTTTTATGTTTTAAGGCTCAATTTAGCCACATTCCACAGGCAAAATGTTAGCATTTAGAACATATAAGAAATTTTCTACCATGTTTAGAAGTTATAACTATGAGTTTTATAAAGCTTAACTGAAACTGTAGCTGCTGGTTGAATGAGATAACCTAAAATTGGCAAATCATTTCTTTCAGGTAGAATTACTCAGTAACTCAATTCTCTGTGGTATGAGAGTCTGAAGGTTTTTAAGACGACATTATTTGCAATGGGGTAGGTTCAACAACAGATTCAATCAAATAAAAAGTTATCCTAAATCAGTGATTCTCAGTCATAGATAATTGCCACAAATGCCAAGGGCCCTTCCTGAGGCCTACTGAGTCAGAATCCCTCAGAGTGGCTAAGAATATATTTTTTAAAACCCTAAAGGTGACTTTCTGTAAACTACAGCTGGAAAGTGTGAAATTAGACATTATTCAGGGATAAACTCTCAGCAGAAGATAAAACATTTATGCCAACTAAAATAAGTGCAGAGTTGTGTGGTGGAGTACCAGTGACCTCCCTCCAGGGTGCAATTGCTCCATTAATCAACACTCTTCAGTATGTTAATTTAACTAACCATGAACTCACCTAGTCATATTATTTAACTTATACTTTTTCCATTTTGTTAGTACAATATCAAGAAAAAAATTTGCCATATACTTTGAGAAAGCCTAGATACATTATACTTGTTGATGTAAGTTAAATAACCTTGTTTAAAAAGGAAGTAATGATACCTGAAACTTACTTTCAAATGATTCAGAAAAAAGACACACACACACACACACACACACACAGACACACACACACACAGAGGTCAAGTAAATGGAGCAAAATGTTAACATTTGGAGAATCTAGGGGAAGTATAAACGCATGTTCATTGAATTATTTCAACATTTCTATAACTTTATAATTTTCACAATAAAAATGTGGGGAAAAAGAAAATCTAGTAAGCTTAACTACTGATAACTCTGCCACTTGCTCATGAACAGTACTTTTCTTTAGACATCTCTGAAAGTCAATCCGTTGTAAATGTTCTGAGATATAGCTTTTTCCAGTTTTGGAAATTGAGGCAACATTTACCTATGCCTATATTTAAATTCATATTTCCTGTTCAATATTGTTTTCATTGGATACTAATATTTGCAAGGAATATACTGGGTATACAGTGATAAATAATGAGACAATCTTATCCTACTGTCTAGTGACCTGTATACGTTTTCAATGTTCTTGATTTTTCCCAAAACTAAACCATTTACACTTCTCCAAGTAAACTCTGCACTTTTCCACTATAATATTCTAATGACATGACTGGGAATCGACTTAGGGCATTTTTCCACCAAATTTCTACCAGTTGAAGTCTCATACATTTTCAAAGGCGAGCTTACAGAGTTCATTCACTGTAAGTTCTCTTGAGATCTCATATGCCCAACTAGCAATTTTGTATCATAAATTGTTTTCTTTTTTTTTTTTTTGAGATGGAGTCTTGCTCTGTTGCCCGGGCTGGAGTGCAGTGGCCGGATCTCAGCTCACTGCAAGCTCCGCCTCCTGGGTTTATGCCATTCTCCTGCCTCAGCCTCCCGAGTAGCTGGGACTACAGGCACCCGCCACCTCGCCTGGCTAGTTTTTTGTATTTTTTAGTAGAGACGGGGTTTCACCATGTTAGCCAGGATAGTCTCGATTTCCTGACCTCGTGATCCGTCCATCTAGGCCTCCCAAAGTGCTGGGATTACAGGCTTGAGCCACCACGGCCAGCCTATCATAAATTACTTTCTAACTTAGCTTTGAAAATATCTCATCCAGGCTATGGGCCCTAGAAGGTAGGGACTCATTACTCTTTACCCATGGCCAAAGAGATTCCGTTACCATGCTTGGTACATATATGTTTGTTTAGTTGACATGAGATTTCCAGAATAGTCTTACGTTTACATCCATAAGATTTTTTGTTATACTGAGGCTGAGTTCATTTGAGCCTATATGTTTTATTTAATTTAAAGTGGCACAGAACTCTCTTACTATTCAACCATTTTAGATGGCCTTTTAATATACATTTCTCTTACTGTTGGAAGTTGAAGGCCACTCCCTTTGATGGAAAAGGAAGAAAAAATTGGAATTGAGTAATTTCACTTGCTTTTCATCATATGGTCTTATTACTCCATTTGACCCAGGCAGTCATTCTGCCAAATTTTGTTCTTTTTGTCACAAATGTAGCTCAAAAAATAAAGAATTACTTGGTCTTTAACATATTTCAGAGCTGCAACTCACAGAAATTTAGGTTTGTTGACACTCGTTGTGCATGTTTATGCCATTCTTTTGTTTTTGTCCTTGGCTATGTGATGTTCTTTCTCTTTTTTATACCAATCCTTCCAAAGACAGGTAATCACCATGTGATTTCATCACCTCCCTTTCTACTCTCCTTTCTAACAGACATGGACACCTTTCTAAAGACAAAGGCATAGTATTGAGGAACAAGTGCTTTGGGGTCAAGAACACCTCAGTTCAAATTTTGATCATGTTTCTTACTAGAGTTTCTTCCTCTGTGATATTGGGATAAGAAAATTTATTTATTTAATTATTTATTTATTATTTTAAAAATTATACTTTAAGTTCTGGGGTACACGTATACAATGTGCAGGTTTGCTACATATGTATACATGTGCCATGTTGGTGCGCTGGACCTGTTAACTCATCATTTACATTAGGCATATCTCCTAATGCTATCCCTCCTCCTTCCCCCCACTCCATGACAGGCCCCAGTGTGTGATGTTCCACACCCTGTGTCCAAGTGTCCTCATTGTTCAATTCCCACCTATGAGGGAGAACATGTGGTGTTTGTTTTTCTGTTCTTGTGATGGTTTGCTCAGAAAGATGGTTTCCAACTTCATCCATGACTCTACAAAGGACACGAACTCATCCTTTTTTATGGCCGCATAGTATTCCATGGTGTATATGTGCCACATTATCTTAATCCAGTCTGTCACTGATGGATATTTGGGTTGATCCAAGTCTTTGCTATTGTGAATAGTGCCACAGATCTCTCGGCAGAAACTCTCCAAGCCAGAAGAGAGTAGGGGCCAATATTCAACATTCTTAAAGAAAAGAATTTTCAACCCAGAATTTCATATCCAGCCAAACTAAGTTTCATAAGTGAAGGAGAAATAAAAATCCTTCACAGACAAGCAAATGCTCAGAGATTTTGTCACCACCAGTCCTGCTCTACAAGAGATCCTGAAGGATGTACTAAAAATGGAAAGGAACAACAGGTACCAGCCATTGCAAAAACATGTCAAAATGTAAAGTCCATCGATGCCAGGAAGAAACTGCATCAACTAGCGAGCAAAATAACCAGCTAATATCACAATAACAGGATCAAGTTCACACATAACAATATTAACTTTAAATGTAAATGCACTAAATGATCCAATTAAAAGACACAGACTGGCAAATTGGATAAAGAGTCAAGACCCATCAGTTTGCTGTATTCAGAAGACCCATCTCACATGCACAGACACATGTAGGCTCAAAATAAAGGGATGGAAGAAGATCTACCAAGCAAATGGAGAACAAAAAAAAGCAGGGGTTGCAATCCTAGTCTCTAATAAAACAGACTTTAAACCATTAAAGATCAAAAGAGACAAAGAAGGCCATTGCATAATGGCAAAGGGATCAATTCATCAGAAAGAGCTAACTGTCCTAAATATACATGCACCCAATACAGGAGCACCCAGATCCATAAAGCAAGTCCTTAGAGACTTACAAAGAGACTTAGACTCCCATACAATAATAATGGGAGACTTCAACACCCCACTGTCAACATTAGACAGATCAACGAGACAGAGAGTTAACAAGGATATCCAGGAATTGAATTCAACTCTGCACCAAGCAGACCTAATAGACATCTATAGAACTCTCCACCCGAAATCAACAGAATATACATTCTTCTCAGCACCACATCACACTTGTTACAAAACTGACCACATAGCTGGAAGTAAAGCACCCCTCAGCAAATGTAAGAGAACAGAAATTATAACAAACTGTCCCTCAGATCACAGTGCAATCAAACTAGAACTCAGGACTAAGAAACTCAGTCAAAACTGCTCAATTACATGGAAACTGAACAACCTGCTCCTGAATGACTACTGAGTACATAGCAAAATGAAAGCAAAAATAAAGATGTTCTTTGAAACCAATGAGAACAAAGATAACACATTCCAGAACCTCTGGGACACATTTAAAGCACTGTGTAGAGGGAAATTTATAGCACTAAATGCCTTCAAGAGAAAGCAGGAAAGATCTGAAATTGACACTCTAACATCACAATTAAAAGAACTAGACAAGCAAGAGCAAATACATTCAAAAGCTAGCAGAAGGCAAGAAATAACTAAGATCAGAGCAGAACTGAAGGAGATAGAGACACAAAAAACCCTCCAAAAAATCAATGAATCCAGGAGGTGGTTTTTTGGAAAAATCAACAAAATTGAGAGATCGCTAGCAAGACTAATAAAGAAGAAAAGAGAGAGGAATCAAATAGATGCAATAAAAAATGATAAAGGGGATATCACCACCGACCCCACAGAAAT
>NW_022318044.1:0-3922 GCF_002776525.5 Piliocolobus tephrosceles
GAACATGCGGTGTTTGGTTTTCTCTTCTTGTGATAGTTTGCTAAGAAGTCTGCTTAAAATGCTGGATGGGAAAGTGCTTTGGGCATGTGCATGCTATCTGAATGCAAACTGGTACTCTATATCCTTTTAGCAGATCTCCAAATGAGCCTGGAAGCCTCTAAGGGGAATGCATACTTGTCTGAGTCCCGGGCCAAAAGGTCAGCAAAGATGGGCAAATGCCTACAGGAGACCTGTTTTCCCCAGCAGAACGTGTATGCTCTCTAGAGGAAGTCTGAATGGAATCTTCAGAGCTGCCCTGGCTAAGTTTCAGCTGAGCTGCAAGCCTCCAGGGGGTTCATTGGGCACCATTTTAGGAAAACTTGTTCCATTTCTTCCTTGCCATCTCAACTTCTAGCCAAAGCATTTGTTCCCTGAATCTGTAGCCTCCTCAGACAATGTCTCCTTCCCTGACTTCTGTTCTGCCTTTAGTTTGCCCAGACAGGAATTGGCCTGTTAGCTCTGTAACTTTGGCCCTGGAGTCTCAAGGCAGCCAAAGCCAGCACACCAGCCATTGTAGCATTTTATTTGGATTGATGCTGGATACCATAAAGCTTGTGTCCTGAATCTCTCAAATTAATAGGGATTTTATTGCTAGGCTCATGGAGTCCTGAAAGGTGCTCAGACTCTGTAGCACTAGCCCCCATCCTTCAGCGGTATCATTCTGTCTCCACAAAAGTCACAGTTTATGTTCCTCCTCAGAGCTTTCCAATGTACCGTCTGTCTCTCTTATGTTGCAATGAGATTTCAGGGAAAGAAATCCAGAAATGTCTGGGGAGGCTGTGCCATTGTGCAAACATGATACCACACCAGGCAGGATAAAGAAGAGCAAGCTGCAGAGCCTTTTGACAAGACCAGAGTCCCAGAGCCAGTGGTTCCAATGACAGGCTGGTATGGGATTCACATGTTTGCCAATGGTGGCGTTACCTTTTCCAAGTATTTCAACACAACTAAAAGTCATGACTCAACTCACCCCTCTGCTTTCTGGATTTCTTCTTTCAGGTTTTTCAGCACTTCTAGAGTAATTCACATGGTTGTGCAGATTGGCGCCACCAAGTTCGATTTTCCAAGCTCCGTCGAGCCCACAGGGCCATTTCATACGTATACCTCTTTAGAATCTCCTGGGCCAATTTCTTTCTGAAAGTTCCATAGCCAGTGTTCCATCAGGTTCCCCTACAACATGCCCCATAACAGAAAAGCTTGTCTCCAACCTTATAGAGGAAACAGTCTTTGAGATATGAATTTCTCCCACCCCACATAAAATCTTATATCCGCATAGAACTCAATTTGATTTCTTGAGGAAGAATTGTTCCTACTCCCTTCTAAGGTTAATCTCTGATCTCCACTCTTGATCTTCCTACCTCATCAGGTTGTTGTTTCATTTTCTTTCCTCCCAGATGCTCAATCTTCATTCACTTCTCCCCTTCCCTGAGTTCAAATCTCTCCATTAAAACTGAAAACGGCCCCCCGAAAAGTTACTTCCTCCTCCATCCTCAAATCCACTGTGAAAGTTTTCAAAAGTATAGTTTCTATTTGTCTAGACCTCATCTCCAATTCCTTTTGCCACCTATTGCAATTTGGCTTCATTTCTACCATATCAAAAGTCAACAGCAGCTGACATTTATTAAGTTCTAACTATGCACCAGATACTGTGTTAGGCACTTTACACAAATTGTCTTATTTGATCCTCAAAAAAATCCTGTGAAGTTGGGCTTGATAAGTGGCTCATTCCTGTAATTCCCACTCTTTGGGAGGCCAAGGTGGGTGGATCGCTTGAGTCCAGGAGTTCAAGACCAGCCTGGACAACATGATGTAACCCCCCTCTCTACAAATAAAACAAAAACAAACAAACAAACAAACAGAAACCCAAAAACCCCACAATATTAGCCGGGCATGGTGTCACATATCTGTACCCTCAGCTACTTGGGGAAGTGGGAGGATCACCTGAAGCTGGGGTGGTCGAGGCTGTAGTGAGCCATGATCACACCACTGCACTCCAGCCTGGGTGACAGAGTGAGACCCTGTCTCAAAAATAACTAACTAACTAACTAACTAACTAACTAATTAACTAGAATCCTGTGAGATAAATACCATTTTTATCTCCATTTTACTGACAATGGTCATTAGATCATTTGGTGACTTTTTCAAGGTCACATTGTGTAGTCGGGGGAGAGTTGGGATTTGAACTGAGCTAGTCTGACTTTACAGCTAATCCTTTAACCTAAGGACTGGCTAACTTATTCTGTAAAGGGCTAAATAGATAAAATTTTAGGGTTTTTGTGCCATATGCTCTCTGTTGCTCAGCTCTGCCATTGTAGTAAGAAAGCTGTCATAGACAATACATAAATGTATCAGAGTGACTGTGTTCCCATAAAACTTTATTTATAGACACTGAAATTTGAGTTTCACATAACTTTTACATCATGAAATATATTTTCTTTTGATTTTTTCCAGGCATTAAAAATGTGAAGATCACTTTTAGCTTGAGGCCACACCAAAACAGGTGGTGGGCCCAATTTTGCCCATGGCCTGTGATTTGCTGTCCCCTGTCCTAACCACTACATTATTCAAAGCCCCTTGAACTGTCAAATCCAATGGCTGCAGCTCTTAATGCTGCTAATGTCCACTCCCCTTTTTGGGCATTCTCTCCTCAGTGACTTTAAGGCCATCACTCACTCCTAGTTTTCCTTCTATCTCTATGATTGCTCTTAGTCTCTTCTGAAAGATTCTTTTCTCCCACTTACCTCTGAAATATTGGTATTTTCAAGGATCGGTAGCTGACCTATTTCACTGTGCTCTGCTAGAGTAAGTGATTCTACTTCTAAGACTAACACTCACTCTTAATGTGGTAACGAGGAGTATGAACTTTGGATTTGTACTTGCCTGGGTTTGGATCTTGTCTCCAATAGATACCACTTGTGTGACCTCGGGCATGAGACCTCTCTGAGCCTTGGTTTTAGTCCTTTTGTTAAATGAGGATACAAATAGCATTTCCTTCATAAGGTTGTTGTGAAGGTTAAATGATTTACTATTTGGAAAACTCTTAGAACCATGCCTTAGATAGAGTATATACTTCATAAGTGTTTGTCATCATCACTGCTATTATTGTCCTGTTATTATGGGATAATGACTCCCTAATCTATATCTACAGCTCAGACATCTATTTTGAGTTCTAAACCCATTTAACTAACTGCTTGTTCAACATCTGTGCTTGGATGTCACACTGGCACCTTTACTTCAACATGTCCCAAACATAAGTCATCATCCCTTTTCTATCCTCCTATCACCTCACCGTAACCTGCTATTTTTCTTCTATCACTTTATTCTTGTTAATAGCATCACTGTCCTCTCAATCATTTAACCGAGAAAGCTGGGAGTTGAGTTTCATGTCAGAAAAAAAAATGACATGAAACATCCAGCTTTAAAGCTAAGATGAGACTGAACATTTTAAATCTCCCTCAGTTGGGACTTGAGATTAGCTATGTGGGTAATTTGAACATTTTTCCTCTCTTACCTTTCCTTATCTTCCTTCACTCTTGTCAGATCGATCTCCTCTCTCTCTCTCTTAAACTTGGTGTGCCCATTTCCAACTCTTCACCTTTGATCATACAATTCTTCTCATCTGAAATGTGCTCCTTGATATATTTCCAAATGTCACTCATCATTCAAGGGCTAAAATACTTATGAAGCCTTCCTGTCTTTTCTAGTCAACAAAATAAGGTATATTTTGAAACTGAGAATTTATATTTTTAAATTGAATGTCATTATTACATAGTTCATACTTTATAATGCTTTCTGTCCTGATTCTATAAGTTATATTGAGCAGGGCATGTTCTTTTTATGAATTCCCAGTAGTTCCTTGAACAGGTCCCTTTTTGCCTTCAAT
>NW_022318047.1:0-1002 GCF_002776525.5 Piliocolobus tephrosceles
GAAAAATTTGGAAGAAAAAACATCAAAATAGTAACACCAGTTGTTTACAGAGGGCGAAAGCTTAGGTGGCTTGGTTTTTTCCTATTTTTATTCGTTTTCTGAATATTCCTTAATGAGAAAGTATGTATTACATAATAGAGTAGAGGAAGTTTTAAATAGATGTTCAGTGAGAAAAAAGAGGTGCTACCCACTACATGGGGTTGAGGGAAAAGTCTGAGACCCACATGGTGAGGGTGTGGGGGACGATGGAAAGACCTCCTCTAGTGAGAATGGGTGGGGAGCAAGGAGGAAGCCCTACACATGACAGAGGAAAAGATGACTTTCCTTCAGAGAAGGCTGCTGGAGGCTGAGGAGAGATTCACAGTGTGTGAAGACAGAGGTGTGGAGAGGGGGATGCTGAGCCTGAGGATGCATCTGTTTTGCCTTCCCCTCTCTCCTCAGAGCCCATTCAGATGATAAATAATTAGGGTTAATCATACTTTGGGGTTTTTTAAACCAGTGAATGAAACAGGACCTAGGGAGACCAATAGATCTGGAGTCTGGACACTCAATAAATTCTGCTCCAAAGCTGGCTGCAGAAAGAAGCTTCCCCTCATGAGCTCAACCAGCAGGCAAAGGAAACCACCAGCTCTTTATGGTGAGAAGTCACAACACCTCACAACCCCATTACGTGAAGCCTCCAGAACTGTGTGGTTTGCAACTTGTGAGGTGTAAGTAACAAATTCATAAATATTGAAACCTTGGTGGAAATTAAAGAAGGTATCTGTACCATTTCAGTAAGGCTTTCACTCATTCATTTGATCATGAATGCATTCATTCATTTATTCATTCAGCAGTACTTACTGAGCACCACTAAGTGCTGGGCATTATGCTGAACTCAGGGAATACAGCAGTGGGCCATGACAGAGGTCTCTGCCCTCAGGGTGCTTACATTCTAATGGCAGAGGCCATTAGAATGACATCACAAATATAAAAAGTAGAATGCAAAATTTAATGTGCTAT
>NW_022318048.1:0-1002 GCF_002776525.5 Piliocolobus tephrosceles
ATAGCACATTAAATTTTGCATTCTACTTTTTATATTTGTGATGTCATTCTAATGGCCTCTGCCATTAGAATGTAAGCACCCTGAGGGCAGAGACCTCTGTCATGGCCCACTGCTGTATTCCCTGAGTTCAGCATAATGCCCAGCACTTAGTGGTGCTCAGTAAGTACTGCTGAATGAATAAATGAATGAATGCATTCATGATCAAATGAATGAGTGAAAGCCTTACTGAAATGGTACAGATACCTTCTTTAATTTCCACCAAGGTTTCAATATTTATGAATTTGTTACTTACACCTCACAAGTTGCAAACCACACAGTTCTGGAGGCTTCACGTAATGGGGTTGTGAGGTGTTGTGACTTCTCACCATAAAGAGCTGGTGGTTTCCTTTGCCTGCTGGTTGAGCTCATGAGGGGAAGCTTCTTTCTGCAGCCAGCTTTGGAGCAGAATTTATTGAGTGTCCAGACTCCAGATCTATTGGTCTCCCTAGGTCCTGTTTCATTCACTGGTTTAAAAAACCCCAAAGTATGATTAACCCTAATTATTTATCATCTGAATGGGCTCTGAGGAGAGAGGGGAAGGCAAAACAGATGCATCCTCAGGCTCAGCATCCCCCTCTCCACACCTCTGTCTTCACACACTGTGAATCTCTCCTCAGCCTCCAGCAGCCTTCTCTGAAGGAAAGTCATCTTTTCCTCTGTCATGTGTAGGGCTTCCTCCTTGCTCCCCACCCATTCTCACTAGAGGAGGTCTTTCCATCGTCCCCCACACCCTCACCATGTGGGTCTCAGACTTTTCCCTCAACCCCATGTAGTGGGTAGCACCTCTTTTTTCTCACTGAACATCTATTTAAAACTTCCTCTACTCTATTATGTAATACATACTTTCTCATTAAGGAATATTCAGAAAACGAATAAAAATAGGAAAAAACCAAGCCACCTAAGCTTTCGCCCTCTGTAAACAACTGGTGTTACTATTTTGATGTTTTTTCTTCCAAATTTTTC
>NW_022318049.1:0-2368 GCF_002776525.5 Piliocolobus tephrosceles
CTGGGGACCCTTGGAAGCAGATAATTCCAGTTCCCATTTTACAGAAGCAGAAACTAAGGCCCAGAGAGAGTAGCAACTGTATGTCCAAGGTCCCAGACCAAGGTGGGTCGGAGCCAGGATTGTCATATAATTTTCCAGCAAACCGCAGGGCACAGCTGGGTATGGCTAGGCGAGATGGGGGTGGCGAAGGGGACTAACAACTGGTCTCAGTTCAGAGCCCTGCATCTGGCAGGCCTGGAGAAGCTCCCCCACCCCCAGCCCTCTCCTTCCAGAGCTCAGAGCCTCCCTTCTCCATCAGCTCTGCTTCTTTCCCACCCATTCTTGGGCAGGACTCCCTGGCTCCAGCTGGCTGCAGGGAAGGGTCAGGCTGCCCAGCTGTGGGCAGAGCCCTTCTAGAAAGGCAGAGGTGGAGGCCCAGAGGGTCACTTGTCTGCTTCTAGATACCTCGGCCTTTTCCACATTGCTTCTGGGAAACTCCTGACACCCAGGGCAAATCAGGTGCCCCTCGCCAGGAGCCCCAAAAGGCACCCCACTGCCCACTAGATGACATTTCATTTCAAGCCCCTACTCTGGCCGTAGTCCCTGGCCCCTTTCCCACACCCCCAGGCTATTCCCTCCATGAGTGCCAACTCTCCCTGCCCTGCTGTCCTTCCCAGGATCTGGCCGTTCCTGCAGTGCGGGGCTCCAATGGGCCCCTTGGAAAGTCTGTCCTTGACCAGCGAGAACTTACTGCTCTGACCACATGCCCCCATTGGCCTGGGAACCCCCAGAGCTACACTTAACGCCGTGCATGCACCATGCCAGGCTTGGTTGTCAACAGCAAGCACCCACGCGTACACACACACACACACACACACACAATCTTTTCTTAATTTTAGTTTTTGAGACTATAGATTCAGGAGGAAATGCCTCACAGCCTCTTGGGTTACAACGGTTCATCACACAAGCGGCCACTTTGGGCCTCCATCCCAGAGAGGAAGGCCTAAATGTCTGGTCTGGATGACGCAGGAACAATTCAAATGAAGTTGAGAAAACTCATCTAGTCCCTTGGTTAGGGTTCTAGAACTCCTCCTGTCCTAGGCTGTAGCCTTTGGCCACACACAGATAGAGGAAGCTTCCTGGTGGATTTCAGCACCCACAGCCTCTCCCCTCTCAGTCTCTCCCATCACCCAGTCCCTTCCCTTGGAGACGGTCCTGCTTTCCTTCTAGGGACGTCTAGAAGCTTGACATCAGATAGGTCCCAGGAGGAGAGATGTGGGAGGAGGAGGGGAGGCTTCATGGAAACAAATTTTAACAACAAAGGCCCCAGAATAAATATCAGCGAAATTCTGTCTAAAAAAGAAAAAAAAATACAGTAAGCTAATGTTAATTGGTCCAACTCAGTGGCTCATGTCTGTAATCCCAGCACTTTGGGAGGCTGAGGCAGGTGGATCGCTTGAGCTCAGGAGTTCGAGACCAGCCTGGGCAACATGGTGAAATTCCATTTCTACAAAATAAATTAAATAAATAAATAAACAAACAAACAAAATAATCAGGCATTGTGATCCCAGTTACTCAGGAGGCTGAGTTGGGAGGATTGCTTGAGCCCAGGAGGCAGACATTGCAGTGAGATCACACCACTGCACTCCAGCCTGAGAGCCGGATCCTGTCTCAAAAAGAAAAGAAAAAAAAAAATAAAGAAAGAAAAAGAAAGAAAACAAGCTTGTGAAGACAGCATGTCTTCCAATCACAAATTCACATCTTTGCTCCCCTATTTCTCATTGCAGTAGTAAAATGGCTCTTTAGGTGTACTCTGGGTGGAGTGATTTTCTCCCTAGTCAGTTTTCATCTCCATTTCATGGTTCTAGTACGAGGGAGGCGTTTGAATGAAATCCTGCTGTGAATGCGCTGGCGCTGTGCACGCTCTGTGTAAACATCACAGAGCAAAGCAGACACCCATTCCTCACCACTTCAGACCTGCGCCTTGCAGTGCTCGAGGAACACAGTGAGGAGCTGATCTGTTTTCCTGTTGTTTTTAATTAAAGTCGTAGCTCTCTAGAGGAGCACAGTCCACCTAGGGAGGAAAGTCGGAGGCCAGCAGCAAACGCCTCCAAGCGCTGGAGAAATGCATTCCTGTGGTAACCTACGTCCCCTGGGGAACCTAGTGGGATCCCCTGAGGAGCGCACCCCCCCGCCAGATCCGGGTCCCATCAGAGTGCCACCTGCTGCATGGGCCTTAGGTTCGGGCACACAGCAAAGGCACACCCCGTGCTCTTTCTGACGTCGTCCACGGTCAGGCCCTCCCAGAGCTCCGTCAGCGTCAACCCTCTCTTCCTGTGCACGTCAAACACGGCCTTCTCAGTGATGATGCGGTCCACGCACTGCTTCC
>NW_022318050.1:0-2368 GCF_002776525.5 Piliocolobus tephrosceles
GGAAGCAGTGCGTGGACCGCATCATCACTGAGAAGGCCGTGTTTGACGTGCACAGGAAGAGAGGGTTGACGCTGACGGAGCTCTGGGAGGGCCTGACCGTGGACGACGTCAGAAAGAGCACGGGGTGTGCCTTTGCTGTGTGCCCGAACCTAAGGCCCATGCAGCAGGTGGCACTCTGATGGGACCCGGATCTGGCGGGGGGGTGCGCTCCTCAGGGGATCCCACTAGGTTCCCCAGGGGACGTAGGTTACCACAGGAATGCATTTCTCCAGCGCTTGGAGGCGTTTGCTGCTGGCCTCCGACTTTCCTCCCTAGGTGGACTGTGCTCCTCTAGAGAGCTACGACTTTAATTAAAAACAACAGGAAAACAGATCAGCTCCTCACTGTGTTCCTCGAGCACTGCAAGGCGCAGGTCTGAAGTGGTGAGGAATGGGTGTCTGCTTTGCTCTGTGATGTTTACACAGAGCGTGCACAGCGCCAGCGCATTCACAGCAGGATTTCATTCAAACGCCTCCCTCGTACTAGAACCATGAAATGGAGATGAAAACTGACTAGGGAGAAAATCACTCCACCCAGAGTACACCTAAAGAGCCATTTTACTACTGCAATGAGAAATAGGGGAGCAAAGATGTGAATTTGTGATTGGAAGACATGCTGTCTTCACAAGCTTGTTTTCTTTCTTTTTCTTTCTTTATTTTTTTTTTTCTTTTCTTTTTGAGACAGGATCCGGCTCTCAGGCTGGAGTGCAGTGGTGTGATCTCACTGCAATGTCTGCCTCCTGGGCTCAAGCAATCCTCCCAACTCAGCCTCCTGAGTAACTGGGATCACAATGCCTGATTATTTTGTTTGTTTGTTTATTTATTTATTTAATTTATTTTGTAGAAATGGAATTTCACCATGTTGCCCAGGCTGGTCTCGAACTCCTGAGCTCAAGCGATCCACCTGCCTCAGCCTCCCAAAGTGCTGGGATTACAGACATGAGCCACTGAGTTGGACCAATTAACATTAGCTTACTGTATTTTTTTTTCTTTTTTAGACAGAATTTCGCTGATATTTATTCTGGGGCCTTTGTTGTTAAAATTTGTTTCCATGAAGCCTCCCCTCCTCCTCCCACATCTCTCCTCCTGGGACCTATCTGATGTCAAGCTTCTAGACGTCCCTAGAAGGAAAGCAGGACCGTCTCCAAGGGAAGGGACTGGGTGATGGGAGAGACTGAGAGGGGAGAGGCTGTGGGTGCTGAAATCCACCAGGAAGCTTCCTCTATCTGTGTGTGGCCAAAGGCTACAGCCTAGGACAGGAGGAGTTCTAGAACCCTAACCAAGGGACTAGATGAGTTTTCTCAACTTCATTTGAATTGTTCCTGCGTCATCCAGACCAGACATTTAGGCCTTCCTCTCTGGGATGGAGGCCCAAAGTGGCCGCTTGTGTGATGAACCGTTGTAACCCAAGAGGCTGTGAGGCATTTCCTCCTGAATCTATAGTCTCAAAAACTAAAATTAAGAAAAGATTGTGTGTGTGTGTGTGTGTGTGTGTACGCGTGGGTGCTTGCTGTTGACAACCAAGCCTGGCATGGTGCATGCACGGCGTTAAGTGTAGCTCTGGGGGTTCCCAGGCCAATGGGGGCATGTGGTCAGAGCAGTAAGTTCTCGCTGGTCAAGGACAGACTTTCCAAGGGGCCCATTGGAGCCCCGCACTGCAGGAACGGCCAGATCCTGGGAAGGACAGCAGGGCAGGGAGAGTTGGCACTCATGGAGGGAATAGCCTGGGGGTGTGGGAAAGGGGCCAGGGACTACGGCCAGAGTAGGGGCTTGAAATGAAATGTCATCTAGTGGGCAGTGGGGTGCCTTTTGGGGCTCCTGGCGAGGGGCACCTGATTTGCCCTGGGTGTCAGGAGTTTCCCAGAAGCAATGTGGAAAAGGCCGAGGTATCTAGAAGCAGACAAGTGACCCTCTGGGCCTCCACCTCTGCCTTTCTAGAAGGGCTCTGCCCACAGCTGGGCAGCCTGACCCTTCCCTGCAGCCAGCTGGAGCCAGGGAGTCCTGCCCAAGAATGGGTGGGAAAGAAGCAGAGCTGATGGAGAAGGGAGGCTCTGAGCTCTGGAAGGAGAGGGCTGGGGGTGGGGGAGCTTCTCCAGGCCTGCCAGATGCAGGGCTCTGAACTGAGACCAGTTGTTAGTCCCCTTCGCCACCCCCATCTCGCCTAGCCATACCCAGCTGTGCCCTGCGGTTTGCTGGAAAATTATATGACAATCCTGGCTCCGACCCACCTTGGTCTGGGACCTTGGACATACAGTTGCTACTCTCTCTGGGCCTTAGTTTCTGCTTCTGTAAAATGGGAACTGGAATTATCTGCTTCCAAGGGTCCCCAG
>NW_022318051.1:0-1486 GCF_002776525.5 Piliocolobus tephrosceles
AAAAGAAAGAAAGAAAAGGCTGAAGCAGAGATCTGACTTGGGCCTCAGCCGCAGGAGGAGTGAAGCCTGTAAACAGGGGATTGTCCTCCACAGCCGCTTCCAGACTGAGGATGCCACTAAAAACATGATAACTAACCCTGGAGACACCAAGCCTCACCATTAAAACTGTGCATCCTCCTATACTTGTTTGGATTTCAATAACCTTTCTATTGTAAAAGCAATTAAATAAAGAAACTTTTGAGGCCAGGCAAAGTGGCTCACGCTTGTACTCCCAACACTTTGGGAGGCCGAGGTGGGAGGATTGCTTGAACCGAAGCATTTGAGATCAGCCTGGGCAACATCGTGAGACCCCGGCTCAACAAAAAAATAAAAACAAAAATTAGCTGGGCATGGTGGTGAACTACCCGCGAGGCTGAGGTGGGAGGACTGCTTGAGCCTGGGAGGTTGAGGCTGCAGTGAGGTGTGATTGTGTCACCACACTCCAGCTGGGTGACAGAGTGAGCGTCTATTTCAAGAAAAAAAAAAAAATACAAAACTTTTTTCTGGTTATTTAAAGAAGTCCCCACAATAAACATTTCAAATGTATAAAATCCCTTGGAGCAGTACACTGTGATTTACTTGATATTGGCTCATCATTAGACATGTAGGTTATTTCCTGGCTTTCACGATAAAGATGGAGTGCAATGGAGCCTCCTCACTCCGTGCATGGGTGAAATTTCCTGATACTGGATTGCAGAAGCATGATTACCAGCTCACTTTCATGTCTCTCTAAACAGTGCCAGTTGTTCAGTTTACATGAGAGCACATTTCACCTCCACGTTATAAGCATAGATGTACACATGTATGTACACACATGCATATGTTTGTATAAACACACAGATGCACATACTCTTAGAAATTATACATACAGATGTATTTATTCCTACGTAGTTCTCCAGTACACCCTACAGGTCAGGGACACTGCCCTGCCCCACCCTCAGTCCCACTCAAAGGTCAGCCCTTAAGCAGCTGTGCCTCAGCCCTGGTGTCCCTTGGCCACTTGATTGAACAACCAGTGAATCCAGAGACTAACCTTTGACCTGTGACGTCATCTGCCACCAACAAATGCGCTGGCAAGAGAGCCTCCCTCCTTCTCAGGAGCAGGGACAAGAGCTGCCGAGACAGGGAGGCTGTGAGCTGCAGATGCTAACATGGGGAGGAGGCCCAGAGAGAAGCCACTGGGCAGGGCTTGAGTCACGGTGAGTCAAGGTTATGGGGAAGCAGCAGAAATACAAGGAACAGAACCAGGGCACAGAGGAAAAGGTAAGTGAGGTCACAATGGGGAGAGAACAGGGCAGCCTGAGTGGGGTGGTGACGGTCACCAGCCCGGGCACTGGAGTGTCACTCTGCGGACTGGCTGACACGTGGAGACGACCTGGGGCCCAGGGCAGCCCTCCAGGCTGCATGTGCAGCTCTGTCCTGTGATTCCCTGGGGAGCCCTGGCAGC
>NW_022318052.1:0-1486 GCF_002776525.5 Piliocolobus tephrosceles
GCTGCCAGGGCTCCCCAGGGAATCACAGGACAGAGCTGCACATGCAGCCTGGAGGGCTGCCCTGGGCCCCAGGTCGTCTCCACGTGTCAGCCAGTCCGCAGAGTGACACTCCAGTGCCCGGGCTGGTGACCGTCACCACCCCACTCAGGCTGCCCTGTTCTCTCCCCATTGTGACCTCACTTACCTTTTCCTCTGTGCCCTGGTTCTGTTCCTTGTATTTCTGCTGCTTCCCCATAACCTTGACTCACCGTGACTCAAGCCCTGCCCAGTGGCTTCTCTCTGGGCCTCCTCCCCATGTTAGCATCTGCAGCTCACAGCCTCCCTGTCTCGGCAGCTCTTGTCCCTGCTCCTGAGAAGGAGGGAGGCTCTCTTGCCAGCGCATTTGTTGGTGGCAGATGACGTCACAGGTCAAAGGTTAGTCTCTGGATTCACTGGTTGTTCAATCAAGTGGCCAAGGGACACCAGGGCTGAGGCACAGCTGCTTAAGGGCTGACCTTTGAGTGGGACTGAGGGTGGGGCAGGGCAGTGTCCCTGACCTGTAGGGTGTACTGGAGAACTACGTAGGAATAAATACATCTGTATGTATAATTTCTAAGAGTATGTGCATCTGTGTGTTTATACAAACATATGCATGTGTGTACATACATGTGTACATCTATGCTTATAACGTGGAGGTGAAATGTGCTCTCATGTAAACTGAACAACTGGCACTGTTTAGAGAGACATGAAAGTGAGCTGGTAATCATGCTTCTGCAATCCAGTATCAGGAAATTTCACCCATGCACGGAGTGAGGAGGCTCCATTGCACTCCATCTTTATCGTGAAAGCCAGGAAATAACCTACATGTCTAATGATGAGCCAATATCAAGTAAATCACAGTGTACTGCTCCAAGGGATTTTATACATTTGAAATGTTTATTGTGGGGACTTCTTTAAATAACCAGAAAAAAGTTTTGTATTTTTTTTTTTTTCTTGAAATAGACGCTCACTCTGTCACCCAGCTGGAGTGTGGTGACACAATCACACCTCACTGCAGCCTCAACCTCCCAGGCTCAAGCAGTCCTCCCACCTCAGCCTCGCGGGTAGTTCACCACCATGCCCAGCTAATTTTTGTTTTTATTTTTTTGTTGAGCCGGGGTCTCACGATGTTGCCCAGGCTGATCTCAAATGCTTCGGTTCAAGCAATCCTCCCACCTCGGCCTCCCAAAGTGTTGGGAGTACAAGCGTGAGCCACTTTGCCTGGCCTCAAAAGTTTCTTTATTTAATTGCTTTTACAATAGAAAGGTTATTGAAATCCAAACAAGTATAGGAGGATGCACAGTTTTAATGGTGAGGCTTGGTGTCTCCAGGGTTAGTTATCATGTTTTTAGTGGCATCCTCAGTCTGGAAGCGGCTGTGGAGGACAATCCCCTGTTTACAGGCTTCACTCCTCCTGCGGCTGAGGCCCAAGTCAGATCTCTGCTTCAGCCTTTTCTTTCTTTCTTTT
>NW_022318053.1:0-1985 GCF_002776525.5 Piliocolobus tephrosceles
GCAAAAGAACCAGCGGGTAGGCAAGTGTAACAGCAAAACTGCTGGTTTATTTTAGTAACCTAAGGTGTGCGGGAGAAGTCTGTCGGCCTCCGGGGAAGGAGGCCGGCAGAGTCCCCCCGTGGGGCTCTCGGAGGGACTTCCCACAGTCCCGACATCCCGACAGGAGTGGGGCTGCAAGAAGGCCGCGTGGCTCAATGGCGGAGAGCGGCTTTTCTAGGAGTGGGAGGGCAATAGGTGGGGCATGGGCGTGTCAGGGGCGTTCCGCAGGTGCGACCAGGTAAATCTTGGTCTCTTCAGATTGATGTCACCTGGCGCATGCCCAGTTGGTCTGCACCCTCCCTGGGCGCCGGCTGCATTTTCGCGCGCTTGGGGGTGGGGGATGAAGAACCCGGAAGTGCACCATCTTGCCTCGGTTCGTCCAAACAGTCCAACCTTTTATTGATAATAGTGATAAAGGGGCGCCGTGGTCTGTCTGGCTACTTCCTGCTGTTAAGGGGCGTCGTTAAGGTCAGGGCCCATGGTTGGTATTTGGACGCACGGATGAAAAATAAAATAAGGCACAGTATCAGTATAGGAATGAGGAATGGAAGCATTTGTTGGAATATGGGCAAAACCCAGAAGGATGGTCCTGGCAAGGTTGGGGAGTATGAGATAGTTAAGAAAATTTAGTAAGTTTGAGGCGAGTGGGGGAAAGCCAAACTGATTGCTTTCGGTAGGGGCCCTTTTTAGTTGGGAATGAGGAATGAGTGCGCAAAGTACTTGTTGGCCAGGCAGCAATTAAGGATTGGAGTTTTTCGTGGAGTGGATGGCTTTCCACTTACTCCTACTACAGAGATATTGGATGGAAGGCTAGGTCCAGAGAAGGACAGCAAAACAGAATAGGTAGCCTCGCTGTTGATTTAAAAAGTAATTGTCTTACCCGCTACCAGGAGAGTTACCCGCGGCTTGGCGAGGGTGATGGGGGTCCCCGAGTCTCGGCACCTTCGGTTGTCGTCGTCGTCCAGATGTAGGAGCTGGAAGGAGCTCCCAGGATCCTGGGAAAGGGGGTCACGTGGAGGCGCGGCACCTGTTCTCAGGGTGGGGCAATCAGACTTCCAGTTTCCTCCCTGCTGGCAAGCAGGGCAGGGGGTTGCTGGTGGACGAGGGTTAGGACATTCACTGGCCTAATGTCCCGATGCCTTGCACTTATAGCAAGGCCGCGTTGGGGCTCGGGGACCTTGCGGACACCTGTTGGCATAGTGTCCTGCCTTGCCGCACTTATAGCAGGCAGGCTCCTTTTGTAGCTTTGGAGTCTGCGGGGTGTGTGCTCTCTGGCCTGGGGTTACGACTGGGCTGTAAAGCCGCTGCTAGGAGCTGAACCTTCTGTTCAAGGCAAGCTTGCCATCTCCTCTCTGGAGTTATAGACCTTAAAGGCTAATTTAACTAGGTCTTGTATTGGTGTCTGAGGACCATCCTCTACCTTTTGAAGTTTTTTACGAATGTCAGGAGCTGACTGAGAAATGAAATAAGACGCCAAAATGGTGGCCCCTGTGGGGGAGGCAGGATCTAACTGGGTATACTGGGTTAGAACCTCAGTCAGTTTAGGGTAGAGGTTAGGATAACCTGGAGGTCATGCCAAGTTAAGTTATAGGCCTGACAAAGGTGTCTAAATTCCTTTATGTATATGGTAGGATTAGCTGAGAAATCACCTAAACGCTTCTCAATTTTGGAAAGATCGGCCAATGAAAAAGGGACATGTACTCTGACTACCCCCTCCGCCCCAGCCACCTCTCACAAAGGTGCTAACACTGTAGGAGGGTGTGGGCAGAGATAGGGGACTCAAGACAGCCAGTTGGGGGCCTCGAAGGAGGCACGGGACCGAGTGGATTACTAGTAGATAAGGAGAAGGAAGGAGGAGTCTGGATGGGGGGAGGAGGAGGAGTCTGGGCAGGAAGGGAGGGGGTGGGGAGAGCGGGGAGAGAAGGAGTATAGGGATGAGAGCCTAA
>NW_022318055.1:0-1985 GCF_002776525.5 Piliocolobus tephrosceles
TTAGGCTCTCATCCCTATACTCCTTCTCTCCCCGCTCTCCCCACCCCCTCCCTTCCTGCCCAGACTCCTCCTCCTCCCCCCATCCAGACTCCTCCTTCCTTCTCCTTATCTACTAGTAATCCACTCGGTCCCGTGCCTCCTTCGAGGCCCCCAACTGGCTGTCTTGAGTCCCCTATCTCTGCCCACACCCTCCTACAGTGTTAGCACCTTTGTGAGAGGTGGCTGGGGCGGAGGGGGTAGTCAGAGTACATGTCCCTTTTTCATTGGCCGATCTTTCCAAAATTGAGAAGCGTTTAGGTGATTTCTCAGCTAATCCTACCATATACATAAAGGAATTTAGACACCTTTGTCAGGCCTATAACTTAACTTGGCATGACCTCCAGGTTATCCTAACCTCTACCCTAAACTGACTGAGGTTCTAACCCAGTATACCCAGTTAGATCCTGCCTCCCCCACAGGGGCCACCATTTTGGCGTCTTATTTCATTTCTCAGTCAGCTCCTGACATTCGTAAAAAACTTCAAAAGGTAGAGGATGGTCCTCAGACACCAATACAAGACCTAGTTAAATTAGCCTTTAAGGTCTATAACTCCAGAGAGGAGATGGCAAGCTTGCCTTGAACAGAAGGTTCAGCTCCTAGCAGCGGCTTTACAGCCCAGTCGTAACCCCAGGCCAGAGAGCACACACCCCGCAGACTCCAAAGCTACAAAAGGAGCCTGCCTGCTATAAGTGCGGCAAGGCAGGACACTATGCCAACAGGTGTCCGCAAGGTCCCCGAGCCCCAACGCGGCCTTGCTATAAGTGCAAGGCATCGGGACATTAGGCCAGTGAATGTCCTAACCCTCGTCCACCAGCAACCCCCTGCCCTGCTTGCCAGCAGGGAGGAAACTGGAAGTCTGATTGCCCCACCCTGAGAACAGGTGCCGCGCCTCCACGTGACCCCCTTTCCCAGGATCCTGGGAGCTCCTTCCAGCTCCTACATCTGGACGACGACGACAACCGAAGGTGCCGAGACTCGGGGACCCCCATCACCCTCGCCAAGCCGCGGGTAACTCTCCTGGTAGCGGGTAAGACAATTACTTTTTAAATCAACAGCGAGGCTACCTATTCTGTTTTGCTGTCCTTCTCTGGACCTAGCCTTCCATCCAATATCTCTGTAGTAGGAGTAAGTGGAAAGCCATCCACTCCACGAAAAACTCCAATCCTTAATTGCTGCCTGGCCAACAAGTACTTTGCGCACTCATTCCTCATTCCCAACTAAAAAGGGCCCCTACCGAAAGCAATCAGTTTGGCTTTCCCCCACTCGCCTCAAACTTACTAAATTTTCTTAACTATCTCATACTCCCCAACCTTGCCAGGACCATCCTTCTGGGTTTTGCCCATATTCCAACAAATGCTTCCATTCCTCATTCCTATACTGATACTGTGCCTTATTTTATTTTTCATCCGTGCGTCCAAATACCAACCATGGGCCCTGACCTTAACGACGCCCCTTAACAGCAGGAAGTAGCCAGACAGACCACGGCGCCCCTTTATCACTATTATCAATAAAAGGTTGGACTGTTTGGACGAACCGAGGCAAGATGGTGCACTTCCGGGTTCTTCATCCCCCACCCCCAAGCGCGCGAAAATGCAGCCGGCGCCCAGGGAGGGTGCAGACCAACTGGGCATGCGCCAGGTGACATCAATCTGAAGAGACCAAGATTTACCTGGTCGCACCTGCGGAACGCCCCTGACACGCCCATGCCCCACCTATTGCCCTCCCACTCCTAGAAAAGCCGCTCTCCGCCATTGAGCCACGCGGCCTTCTTGCAGCCCCACTCCTGTCGGGATGTCGGGACTGTGGGAAGTCCCTCCGAGAGCCCCACGGGGGGACTCTGCCGGCCTCCTTCCCCGGAGGCCGACAGACTTCTCCCGCACACCTTAGGTTACTAAAATAAACCAGCAGTTTTGCTGTTACACTTGCCTACCCGCTGGTTCTTTTGC
>NW_022318056.1:0-1289 GCF_002776525.5 Piliocolobus tephrosceles
GGTAGTACATTGAGGAATATGGTGTAAAAGGAAATATCCTCAGATAAAAACTAGTAAGAAGTTTCCTGAGAAACAACTTTGTGATATGTGAATTAATTTCACAGAGTTACACAGTTCTTTTCATGGAGCAGTATGGTAGCAACACAATATTTGGGAGCGCATTGGAGTCAATGGTGACAAAGGAAATATCCTCAGATGAAAAGCAAAATGAATCTTTCTGAGAAACTGCTTTGTGATGGGTGAATTCATCTCACAAATATATGCCTTTCTCTTCATGGAGCTGTTTGCTAACACTATTTTCGTGGAATCTTCAAAGGAATATTCGTGAGTGCATTGAGATCTATGGTGAAAAAGGAAATGTCCTCATATAAAAACTGGAAAGAAGATTTCTGAGAAATTGCTTTCTGATATGTGAATTCATCTCAGAGTTACACCATTGCTTTCATTGAGAAATTTGCTAACACTCTTTTTGCAGAATCTGCAATGAGATATACAGGAGTGTATTGAGGTCTGTGGTTAAAAAGGAAATATCCTCGAATAAAAAGAAGAAAAGCTTTCTGAGAAACTACTTTGGGATGTGTGAATTCATCTCACAGTGTTACACAACCCTTTCATGGAGCAGTTTGCTAACACTGTTTTCGTGAAATCTGAGAAGGGATATTTTGGATGGCTATGAAGCCTATAGTGACAAAGGAAATATACTCAGATAAAAATTAGAAAGAAACCTTGTGAGAAACTGCTCTGTGATATGTAAATTCATCTCACAGAGTTACACTACTCTTTCATGGAGCTGTTTGTTGCCACTGTTTTTTTGGAATCTGAGAAGGGATATTTTTTATCGCTTTGAAGTCTATGGTGACCAAGGAAATATCCTCAGATAAAATCCAGAAAGAAGCTTTCTAAGAAACTGCCTTGTGATGTGTGAATTCATCTCACAGTGTTACACAACTCTTTCATAGAGCTGGTTGCTAGCACTGTTTTTGTGCAATCTGAGAGGTGATATTTTGGATCGCTTTGAAGCCTATGGTGACAACGGAAACATTTTCTGGTAAAAACTAGAAAGAAGCTTTCTGAGAAACTGCTATGTGACGTGTGAATTCATCTCGACGAGTTACAACACTCTTTCACGGAGGAGTTTGCTAGCAATTTTTTTTGTGGAAGCACACAAAAAAAGTGATATTTTCGATAGCATAGAATCCTATGGTGAGAAATGAAATTCCTCAGATAAAAACTGGAGAGAAGCCTTCTCAGAAACTGCTTTGTGGTGTGTGAATTCATCTCACAGAGTT
>NW_022318057.1:0-1289 GCF_002776525.5 Piliocolobus tephrosceles
AACTCTGTGAGATGAATTCACACACCACAAAGCAGTTTCTGAGAAGGCTTCTCTCCAGTTTTTATCTGAGGAATTTCATTTCTCACCATAGGATTCTATGCTATCGAAAATATCACTTTTTTTGTGTGCTTCCACAAAAAAAATTGCTAGCAAACTCCTCCGTGAAAGAGTGTTGTAACTCGTCGAGATGAATTCACACGTCACATAGCAGTTTCTCAGAAAGCTTCTTTCTAGTTTTTACCAGAAAATGTTTCCGTTGTCACCATAGGCTTCAAAGCGATCCAAAATATCACCTCTCAGATTGCACAAAAACAGTGCTAGCAACCAGCTCTATGAAAGAGTTGTGTAACACTGTGAGATGAATTCACACATCACAAGGCAGTTTCTTAGAAAGCTTCTTTCTGGATTTTATCTGAGGATATTTCCTTGGTCACCATAGACTTCAAAGCGATAAAAAATATCCCTTCTCAGATTCCAAAAAAACAGTGGCAACAAACAGCTCCATGAAAGAGTAGTGTAACTCTGTGAGATGAATTTACATATCACAGAGCAGTTTCTCACAAGGTTTCTTTCTAATTTTTATCTGAGTATATTTCCTTTGTCACTATAGGCTTCATAGCCATCCAAAATATCCCTTCTCAGATTTCACGAAAACAGTGTTAGCAAACTGCTCCATGAAAGGGTTGTGTAACACTGTGAGATGAATTCACACATCCCAAAGTAGTTTCTCAGAAAGCTTTTCTTCTTTTTATTCGAGGATATTTCCTTTTTAACCACAGACCTCAATACACTCCTGTATATCTCATTGCAGATTCTGCAAAAAGAGTGTTAGCAAATTTCTCAATGAAAGCAATGGTGTAACTCTGAGATGAATTCACATATCAGAAAGCAATTTCTCAGAAATCTTCTTTCCAGTTTTTATATGAGGACATTTCCTTTTTCACCATAGATCTCAATGCACTCACGAATATTCCTTTGAAGATTCCACGAAAATAGTGTTAGCAAACAGCTCCATGAAGAGAAAGGCATATATTTGTGAGATGAATTCACCCATCACAAAGCAGTTTCTCAGAAAGATTCATTTTGCTTTTCATCTGAGGATATTTCCTTTGTCACCATTGACTCCAATGCGCTCCCAAATATTGTGTTGCTACCATACTGCTCCATGAAAAGAACTGTGTAACTCTGTGAAATTAATTCACATATCACAAAGTTGTTTCTCAGGAAACTTCTTACTAGTTTTTATCTGAGGATATTTCCTTTTACACCATATTCCTCAATGTACTACC
>NW_022318058.1:0-1546 GCF_002776525.5 Piliocolobus tephrosceles
CTGAAATAGAATACTTTGGAGCACATTGAAGCCTATGGTGACAAAGGAAGTATCCTCAGAGCAAAACCAAAGGAAGCTTTCTGAGAAAGTGCTTTGTGATGCTTCAATTCATCTCACAGTTTTATAAGTTTCTTTTAATGGGGCAGTGTGCTAACCCTGTTTTCATGGAATCTGCAAAGGGATGTTTTGGAGTGCATTGCAGCCTGTAGTGAAAAAGGAAATATCCTCAGATAAAACTAGAAAGAAGCTTTCTGAGAAACGACTTTGCAATGTGTGAATCCATCTTAAAGATTTACATCATTCTTTTCATTGAGCATATTGATAACACTGGTTTCGTGGAATCTGCTGTGGGATATTTGGGAGCACATTGAAGCCAACGGTGACAATGGAAATATCCTCAGATAAAAATTAGAAAGAAGAGTTCTGAGAAACTGCTTTGCGATATGTGAATTCATCTCACAGAGTTACACGATTCTTTTCTTGCAGGAGTTTTTTAACCCAGTTTTCGTGGTATCTGCAATAGGATATTTTGGTGTACATTGAAGCCTATGGTGACAAAGGAAATATCCTCACATAAAAACTAGAAAGAAGCTTTCTGGGAAACTGCTTTGTGATGTGTGAATTCATCTTGCAGGGTTACACCATTCTTTTCATTGAGCAGTTTGATAACACTGTTTTTGTGAAATCTGCAATAGGATATTTTGGAGCACATTGAAGCCTCTGGTGAAAAATAAATATCCTCAGATATAAACCAGATACATTTCTGGGAAACTACCTTGTGATGTGTGAATTCATCTCACAATGTTACACCGTTCTTTTCAGTGAGAGGTATGCTAACACTTTTTTCATGGAATCTGCATTGGGATGTTCATGAGCAAACAGTGGAATTTGGTGAAAAAGGAAATATCCTCACATAAAAACTAGTAAGAAACTTACTGAGAACAGTTTTGTGATGTCTGATTTCACTTTACAGAGTTACATCATTTTATTTTCATGCAGCAGTATGGTAGCACTGTTGTTGCAGAATCTGAAATAGGATATTTGGAAGTGCATTGAAGCCTATTCTGAAAATGGAAATATCCTCAGACAAAAACCAAAAGAAGCTCTCTGAGAAACTGCTTCATAACGTGTGAGTTCATCTCACAAATTACACCTTTCTTTTCATGGAGCAGTTTGCTAACACTATTTTCATGGAATCAGCAAAGGGATATTAGTGAGCACATTAGGCCTATGGTGAAAAAGGAAATATCCTCGGACAAAAACTAGAAAGAAGTTTTCTGAAAAAACTGCTTTGTGATTTGTGAAGTCATCTCACAGAGTTACATGACACCTTTCATGGTGGCACTGTTTTTGGGGAATCTGAGGAGGGATATTGTGGATAGCAATGAAGCATATGGTGACAAAGGAAATATTCTGAGATAAAAACTAGAAAGAAGCTTTCTGAGAAAATACTTCGTGATGTGTGAATTCATCTCACAGAGGTACACATTTTTTTTCATGGAGCAGCTTGATAACACTTTTTTCTTAGAATCTGCAATGGTATATT
>NW_022318059.1:0-1546 GCF_002776525.5 Piliocolobus tephrosceles
AATATACCATTGCAGATTCTAAGAAAAAAGTGTTATCAAGCTGCTCCATGAAAAAAAATGTGTACCTCTGTGAGATGAATTCACACATCACGAAGTATTTTCTCAGAAAGCTTCTTTCTAGTTTTTATCTCAGAATATTTCCTTTGTCACCATATGCTTCATTGCTATCCACAATATCCCTCCTCAGATTCCCCAAAAACAGTGCCACCATGAAAGGTGTCATGTAACTCTGTGAGATGACTTCACAAATCACAAAGCAGTTTTTTCAGAAAACTTCTTTCTAGTTTTTGTCCGAGGATATTTCCTTTTTCACCATAGGCCTAATGTGCTCACTAATATCCCTTTGCTGATTCCATGAAAATAGTGTTAGCAAACTGCTCCATGAAAAGAAAGGTGTAATTTGTGAGATGAACTCACACGTTATGAAGCAGTTTCTCAGAGAGCTTCTTTTGGTTTTTGTCTGAGGATATTTCCATTTTCAGAATAGGCTTCAATGCACTTCCAAATATCCTATTTCAGATTCTGCAACAACAGTGCTACCATACTGCTGCATGAAAATAAAATGATGTAACTCTGTAAAGTGAAATCAGACATCACAAAACTGTTCTCAGTAAGTTTCTTACTAGTTTTTATGTGAGGATATTTCCTTTTTCACCAAATTCCACTGTTTGCTCATGAACATCCCAATGCAGATTCCATGAAAAAAGTGTTAGCATACCTCTCACTGAAAAGAACGGTGTAACATTGTGAGATGAATTCACACATCACAAGGTAGTTTCCCAGAAATGTATCTGGTTTATATCTGAGGATATTTATTTTTCACCAGAGGCTTCAATGTGCTCCAAAATATCCTATTGCAGATTTCACAAAAACAGTGTTATCAAACTGCTCAATGAAAAGAATGGTGTAACCCTGCAAGATGAATTCACACATCACAAAGCAGTTTCCCAGAAAGCTTCTTTCTAGTTTTTATGTGAGGATATTTCCTTTGTCACCATAGGCTTCAATGTACACCAAAATATCCTATTGCAGATACCACGAAAACTGGGTTAAAAAACTCCTGCAAGAAAAGAATCGTGTAACTCTGTGAGATGAATTCACATATCGCAAAGCAGTTTCTCAGAACTCTTCTTTCTAATTTTTATCTGAGGATATTTCCATTGTCACCGTTGGCTTCAATGTGCTCCCAAATATCCCACAGCAGATTCCACGAAACCAGTGTTATCAATATGCTCAATGAAAAGAATGATGTAAATCTTTAAGATGGATTCACACATTGCAAAGTCGTTTCTCAGAAAGCTTCTTTCTAGTTTTATCTGAGGATATTTCCTTTTTCACTACAGGCTGCAATGCACTCCAAAACATCCCTTTGCAGATTCCATGAAAACAGGGTTAGCACACTGCCCCATTAAAAGAAACTTATAAAACTGTGAGATGAATTGAAGCATCACAAAGCACTTTCTCAGAAAGCTTCCTTTGGTTTTGCTCTGAGGATACTTCCTTTGTCACCATAGGCTTCAATGTGCTCCAAAGTATTCTATTTCAG
>NW_022318060.1:0-1301 GCF_002776525.5 Piliocolobus tephrosceles
TGGTATATTCGGTAGTACATTGAGGAATATGGTGTAAAAGGAAATATTCTCAGATAAAAATTAGTAAGAAGCTTTCTGAGAAACAACTTTGTGATATGTGAATTAATTTCACAGAGTTACACCATTCTTTTCATGGAGCAGTATGGTAGCAACACAATATTTGGGAGTGCATTGGAGTCGATGGTGACAAAGGAAATATCCTCAGATGAAAAGCAAAATGAATCTTTCTGAGAAACTGCTTTGTGATGGGTGAATTCATCTCACAAATATATACCTTTCTCTTCATGGAGCAGTTTGTTAACACTATTTTCGTGTAAACTTCAAAGGGATATTCGCGAGTGCATTGAGATCTATATTGAAAAAGGAAATATCCTCATATAGGAAAGAAGATTTCTGAGAAATTGCTTTCTGATATGTGAATTCATCTCACAGAGTTATACCATTGCTTTCACTGAGAAATTTGCTAACACTCTTTTTGAAGAATCTGCAATGAGATATACAGGAGTGTATTGAGGTCCATGGTTAAAAAGGAAATATCCTCGAAAAAAAAGAAGAAAAGCTTTCTGAGAAACTACTTTGTGATGTGTGAATTCATCTCACAGTGTTACACAACCCTTTCATGGAGCAGTTTGCTAGCACTGTTTTCGTGGAATCTGAGAAGGGATATTTTGGATGGCTATGAAGCCTATAGTGACAAAGGAAATATCCTCAGATAAAAATTAGAAAGAAGCCTTGTGAGAAACTGCCCTGTGATATGTGAATTCATCTCACAGAGTTACACTACTCTTTTACAGAGCCGTTTGTTACCACTGTTTTTTGGGAATCTGAGAAGGGATTTTTTTTTTGCTTTGAAGTCTATGGTGACCAAGGAAATATCCTCAGATAAAATCCGGAAAGAAGCTTTCTGAGAAACTGCCTTGTGATGTGTGAATTCCTCTCACAGTGTTACACAACTCTTTCATAGAGCTGGTTGCTAGCACTGTTTTTGTGCAATCTGAGAGGTGATATTTTGGATCACTTTGAAGCCTATAGTGACAAAGGAAACATTTTCTGGTAAAAACTAGAAAGAAGCTTTCTGAGAACCTGCTATGTGATGTGTGAATTCATCTCAACGAGTTACAACACCCTTTACACTCTTTCACGGAGGAGTTTGCTAGCAATTTTTTTGTGGAAGCACACAAAAAAGTGATATTTTCAATAGCATAGAATCCTATGGTGAGAAATGAAATTCCTCAGATAAAAACTGGAGAGAAACCTTCTCAGAAACTGCTTTGTGGTGTGTGAATTCATCTCACAGAGTT
>NW_022318061.1:0-1301 GCF_002776525.5 Piliocolobus tephrosceles
AACTCTGTGAGATGAATTCACACACCACAAAGCAGTTTCTGAGAAGGTTTCTCTCCAGTTTTTATCTGAGGAATTTCATTTCTCACCATAGGATTCTATGCTATTGAAAATATCACTTTTTTGTGTGCTTCCACAAAAAAATTGCTAGCAAACTCCTCCGTGAAAGAGTGTAAAGGGTGTTGTAACTCGTTGAGATGAATTCACACATCACATAGCAGGTTCTCAGAAAGCTTCTTTCTAGTTTTTACCAGAAAATGTTTCCTTTGTCACTATAGGCTTCAAAGTGATCCAAAATATCACCTCTCAGATTGCACAAAAACAGTGCTAGCAACCAGCTCTATGAAAGAGTTGTGTAACACTGTGAGAGGAATTCACACATCACAAGGCAGTTTCTCAGAAAGCTTCTTTCCGGATTTTATCTGAGGATATTTCCTTGGTCACCATAGACTTCAAAGCAAAAAAAAAATCCCTTCTCAGATTCCCAAAAAACAGTGGTAACAAACGGCTCTGTAAAAGAGTAGTGTAACTCTGTGAGATGAATTCACATATCACAGGGCAGTTTCTCACAAGGCTTCTTTCTAATTTTTATCTGAGGATATTTCCTTTGTCACTATAGGCTTCATAGCCATCCAAAATATCCCTTCTCAGATTCCACGAAAACAGTGCTAGCAAACTGCTCCATGAAAGGGTTGTGTAACACTGTGAGATGAATTCACACATCACAAAGTAGTTTCTCAGAAAGCTTTTCTTCTTTTTTTTCGAGGATATTTCCTTTTTAACCATGGACCTCAATACACTCCTGTATATCTCATTGCAGATTCTTCAAAAAGAGTGTTAGCAAATTTCTCAGTGAAAGCAATGGTATAACTCTGTGAGATGAATTCACATATCAGAAAGCAATTTCTCAGAAATCTTCTTTCCTATATGAGGATATTTCCTTTTTCAATATAGATCTCAATGCACTCGCGAATATCCCTTTGAAGTTTACACGAAAATAGTGTTAACAAACTGCTCCATGAAGAGAAAGGTATATATTTGTGAGATGAATTCACCCATCACAAAGCAGTTTCTCAGAAAGATTCATTTTGCTTTTCATCTGAGGATATTTCCTTTGTCACCATCGACTCCAATGCACTCCCAAATATTGTGTTGCTACCATACTGCTCCATGAAAAGAATGGTGTAACTCTGTGAAATTAATTCACATATCACAAAGTTGTTTCTCAGAAAGCTTCTTACTAATTTTTATCTGAGAATATTTCCTTTTACACCATATTCCTCAATGTACTACCGAATATACCA
>NW_022318062.1:0-1500 GCF_002776525.5 Piliocolobus tephrosceles
CTGAAATAGAATACTTTGGAGCACATTGAAGCCTATGGTGACAAAGGGTGTATCCTCAGAGCAAAACCAAAGGAAGATTTCTGAGAAAGTTCTTTGTGATGCATGGATTCATCTCACAGTTTTATACGTTTCTTTTAATGGGGCAGTGTGCTAACCCTGTTTTTGTGGAATCTGCAAAGGGATATTTCGGAGTGCATTGCAGCCTGTAGTGAAAAAGGAAATATCCTCAGATAAAACTAGAAAGAAGCTTTCTGAGAAACTGCTTTGCAATGTGTGAATCCATCTTACAGAGTTACATCATTCTTTTCCTTGAGCGTATTGATAACACTGGTTTCGTGGAATCTGCAGTGGGATATTTGGGATAGCATTGAACCCAATGGTGACAATGGAAATATCCTCAGATAAAAATTAGAAAGAAGAGTTCTGAGTAACTGCTTTGTGATGTGTGAATTCATCTCACAGAGTTACACCTTTCTTTTCTTGCAGGAGATTTTTAACCCAGTTTTCGTGGAATCTGCAATAGGATATTTTGGTGTGCATTCAAGCCTATGGTGACAAAGGAAATATCCTCACATAAAACTAGAAAGAAGCTTTCTGGGAAACTGCTTTGTGATGTCTGAATTCATCTTGCAGAGTTACACCATTCTTTTCATTGAGCAGTTTGATAACACTGTTTTCGTGAAATCTGCAATAGGATATTTTGGAGCACATTGAAGCCTCTGGTGATAAAATAAATATCCTCAGATATAAACCAAATACAACATTTCTGGGAAATTACCTTGTGATGTGTGAATTCATCTCAAAATGTTACACCGTTCTTTTCAGTGAGAGGTTTGCTAACACTTTTTTCATGGAATCTGCATTGGGATATTCATGAGCACACAGTGGAATATGGTGAAAAAGGAAATATCCTCACATAAAAACTAGTAAGAAACTTAATGAGAAACAGTTTTGTGATGTCTGATTTCATTTTACAGAGTTACATCATTTTTTTTTCATGCAGCAGTATGGTAGCACTGTTGTTGCAGAATCTGAAATAGGATATTTGGAAGTGCATTGAAGCCTATTCTGAAAATGGAAATATCCTCAGACAAAAACCAAAAGAAGCTTTCTGAGAAACTGCTTTGTGATGTGTGACTTCTTCTCACAAATTACACCTTTCCTTTCGTGGAGCAGTTTGCTAACACTATTTTCATGGAATCAACAAAGGGATATTAGTGAGCGCATTAGGCCTATGGTGAGAAAGGAAATATCCTCGGACAAAAACTAGAAAGAAGTTTTCTGAAAAAACTGCTTTGTGATTTGTGAAGTCATTTCACAGAGTTACATGACACCTTTCATGGTAGCACTGTTTTTGGGGAATCTGAGAAGGGATATTGTGGATAGCAATGAAGCGTATGGTGACAAAGGAAATATCCTGAGATAAAAACTAGAAAGAAGCTTTCTGAGAAAATACTTTGTGATGTGTGAATTCATCTCACAGAGGTACACCTTTTTTTT
>NW_022318063.1:0-1500 GCF_002776525.5 Piliocolobus tephrosceles
AAAAAAAAGGTGTACCTCTGTGAGATGAATTCACACATCACAAAGTATTTTCTCAGAAAGCTTCTTTCTAGTTTTTATCTCAGGATATTTCCTTTGTCACCATACGCTTCATTGCTATCCACAATATCCCTTCTCAGATTCCCCAAAAACAGTGCTACCATGAAAGGTGTCATGTAACTCTGTGAAATGACTTCACAAATCACAAAGCAGTTTTTTCAGAAAACTTCTTTCTAGTTTTTGTCCGAGGATATTTCCTTTCTCACCATAGGCCTAATGCGCTCACTAATATCCCTTTGTTGATTCCATGAAAATAGTGTTAGCAAACTGCTCCACGAAAGGAAAGGTGTAATTTGTGAGAAGAAGTCACACATCACAAAGCAGTTTCTCAGAAAGCTTCTTTTGGTTTTTGTCTGAGGATATTTCCATTTTCAGAATAGGCTTCAATGCACTTCCAAATATCCTATTTCAGATTCTGCAACAACAGTGCTACCATACTGCTGCATGAAAAAAAAATGATGTAACTCTGTAAAATGAAATCAGACATCACAAAACTGTTTCTCATTAAGTTTCTTACTAGTTTTTATGTGAGGATATTTCCTTTTTCACCATATTCCACTGTGTGCTCATGAATATCCCAATGCAGATTCCATGAAAAAAGTGTTAGCAAACCTCTCACTGAAAAGAACGGTGTAACATTTTGAGATGAATTCACACATCACAAGGTAATTTCCCAGAAATGTTGTATTTGGTTTATATCTGAGGATATTTATTTTATCACCAGAGGCTTCAATGTGCTCCAAAATATCCTATTGCAGATTTCACGAAAACAGTGTTATCAAACTGCTCAATGAAAAGAATGGTGTAACTCTGCAAGATGAATTCAGACATCACAAAGCAGTTTCCCAGAAAGCTTCTTTCTAGTTTTATGTGAGGATATTTCCTTTGTCACCATAGGCTTGAATGCACACCAAAATATCCTATTGCAGATTCCACGAAAACTGGGTTAAAAATCTCCTGCAAGAAAAGAAAGGTGTAACTCTGTGAGATGAATTCACACATCACAAAGCAGTTACTCAGAACTCTTCTTTCTAATTTTTATCTGAGGATATTTCCATTGTCACCATTGGGTTCAATGCTATCCCAAATATCCCACTGCAGATTCCACGAAACCAGTGTTATCAATACGCTCAAGGAAAAGAATGATGTAACTCTGTAAGATGGATTCACACATTGCAAAGCAGTTTCTCAGAAAGCTTCTTTCTAGTTTTATCTGAGGATATTTCCTTTTTCACTACAGGCTGCAATGCACTCCGAAATATCCCTTTGCAGATTCCACAAAAACAGGGTTAGCACACTGCCCCATTAAAAGAAACGTATAAAACTGTGAGATGAATCCATGCATCACAAAGAACTTTCTCAGAAATCTTCCTTTGGTTTTGCTCTGAGGATACACCCTTTGTCACCATAGGCTTCAATGTGCTCCAAAGTATTCTATTTCAG
>NW_022318064.1:0-1289 GCF_002776525.5 Piliocolobus tephrosceles
GGTAGTACATTGAGGAATATGGTGTAAAAGGAAATATCCTCAGATAAAAACTAGTAAGAAGCTTCCTGAGAAACAACTTTGTGATATGTGAATTAATTTCACAGAGTTACACAGTTCTTTTCATGGAGCAGTATGGTAGCAACACAATATTTGGGAGCGCATTGGAGTCAATGGTGACAAAGGAAATATCCTCAGATGAAAAGCAAAATGAATCTTTCTGAGAAACTGCTTTGTGATGGGTGAATTCATCTCACAAATATATGCCTTTCTCTTCATGGAGCTGTTTGCTAACACTATTTTCGTGGAATCTTCAAAGGAATATTCGTGAGTGCATTGAGATCTATGGTGAAAAAGGAAATGTCCTCATATAAAAACTGGAAAGAAGATTTCTGAGAAATTGCTTTCTGATATGTGAATTCATCTCAGAGTTACACCATTGCTTTCATTGAGAAATTTGCTAACACTCTTTTTGCAGAATCTGCAATGAGATATACAGGAGTGTATTGAGGTCTGTGGTTAAAAAGGAAATATCCTCGAATAAAAAGAAGAAAAGCTTTCTGAGAAACTACTTTGGGATGTGTGAATTCATCTCACAGTGTTACACAACCCTTTCATGGAGCAGTTTGCTAACACTGTTTTCGTGAAATCTGAGAAGGGATATTTTGGATGGCTATGAAGCCTATAGTGACAAAGGAAATATACTCAGATAAAAATTAGAAAGAAACCTTGTGAGAAACTGCTCTGTGATATGTAAATTCATCTCACAGAGTTACACTACTCTTTCATGGAGCTGTTTGTTGCCACTGTTTTTTTGGAATCTGAGAAGGGATATTTTTTATCGCTTTGAAGTCTATGGTGACCAAGGAAATATCCTCAGATAAAATCCAGAAAGAAGCTTTCTAAGAAACTGCCTTGTGATGTGTGAATTCATCTCACAGTGTTACACAACTCTTTCATAGAGCTGGTTGCTAGCACTGTTTTTGTGCAATCTGAGAGGTGATATTTTGGATCGCTTTGAAGCCTATGGTGACAACGGAAACATTTTCTGGTAAAAACTAGAAAGAAGCTTTCTGAGAAACTGCTATGTGACGTGTGAATTCATCTCGACGAGTTACAACACTCTTTCACGGAGGAGTTTGCTAGCAATTTTTTTTGTGGAAGCACACAAAAAAAGTGATATTTTCGATAGCATAGAATCCTATGGTGAGAAATGAAATTCCTCAGATAAAAACTGGAGAGAAGCCTTCTCAGAAACTGCTTTGTGGTGTGTGAATTCATCTCACAGAGTT
>NW_022318065.1:0-1813 GCF_002776525.5 Piliocolobus tephrosceles
TAATTGCTACATTAATTAAGATAAATAATATAATTAAATAAATATTTATATTAAAAATTATGTTAATATTAGTTTTTATTTTAATAAAATAACTAAAGTCAACTACCATATACCAATTTAACAAGATAAGTATTGTAATAAATTGATAATACATGTTAACTGTAATAATTAACATTTACATATATCGAATAAATTTAAATATCATATAGTTTTTATGATTCAGAATTCGTATGTTTTTCTATAAAATATATTAAATAAATAGATTAATTTTAATTTTTTTTCTATATACCACGTAAATTAAATATATAACACATTGTGTTAGTTTAAAATTATATACTTTTAGTATAAAATTTACATATAATTATATACTTTTAAAGATAAAGTAATTAAAAAAAAATGATATAATGAAATAAATTTTATCATCTATGTAACAATTTTTTACATGCATTATATTTTATTATTTTAAATTACACATATATATATACAAGAAGTTACGAAGGTAATGTATTTTTAACATAACAGATATATGTACTATTAGTGAATAACTTTACATATTTTTTGCATGTAGTTTTTACCTAAATGTATAAATAAAGTTGTTTAATTATTAAGAAATATTATTATTTATGGTTTAGTATATACTTACATATATCTTAGAGACAAACAAATATATCTACTTACTTTAGTTTTTACAAAAGTGTTTAAATTATGCTTTTTGAAAAACTATTTTTTATTTCATAATATCATACATAATACTCAAATTATATTAACACAAATGGTTCACTGTGCTTACATATAGAATAAAAGTGATTATTAAAATTTTTTAATAACTACTAATAATAAAATATTAAAATATACAGAAATATATATATGATTATTTTTCTAACCTTTTAATACATACAAATCATCGACTTCATGTGACTTTTTTTTAAACTATTTTTTAAGGTACTTTTAAAAACACAATTTTATGTAATATTTGTACAATAAAAGATAATTCAGTGCTTTTTTTTTTAAAAAAAGAGTAGGAAAGAATTTTGTGTAAATTAGAATATATGATACATGTTATATTGATTTCATAATTTTAAATATTTTATGTTGAGCGAGGAAAAAATGTGCATTTTTTTTTATGTTAAATGTGTATAAATTTGTTTCCTACATACTTTTGTTCTTAATATGTTATTATTTTTACACTCATAACACAAACCCGTTTTATAGCAAAACTTAATCGAATTTTAGTTTCATTTCTAAATATATACATAGATACATATGCGTTTAAAATGTAGTAGCTTGTTAAGAAAATTTATGGACACTGAAAATAAATTATATATGCATCATGTGGATGAAATGTATTATAAAGTAAAATTAAAAAATATATGGTTGTAATATATTTTTAAAAATAGGCAGTATAATTCCAAAAAAAAGAAAAAAATATAGAACACATTATTTAAAAAGAAAACAATTTTTGATGTAGTATAACCACATAAAAATAAAAGAAAGCGCAACTTACGCTTAAAAAAATATTCCTGTTTATTAAGGAGTAGAGTCAGGATAGCATAATCCTTTTAATTGTATTAAAATATATAAACCTTTAATATATAACAGTTATACCACATGTTTAAAATGAATTTGTTTTTTATAATTAAAATTACAATGCAGCTGTGTGCAAGTCCATTGATATTACTTACAATTTTTATAGTATACTTTTTGTGTTTGTCACAACTTTAAAAGTATGTAAACTTATTTAAAATATAAACAAAAAATCATCATTACGCATATTCAGTATTAAATTGATTTTATGCAGTTATTATATATATAT
>NW_022318066.1:0-1289 GCF_002776525.5 Piliocolobus tephrosceles
AACTCTGTGAGATGAATTCACACACCACAAAGCAGTTTCTGAGAAGGCTTCTCTCCAGTTTTTATCTGAGGAATTTCATTTCTCACCATAGGATTCTATGCTATCGAAAATATCACTTTTTTTGTGTGCTTCCACAAAAAAAATTGCTAGCAAACTCCTCCGTGAAAGAGTGTTGTAACTCGTCGAGATGAATTCACACGTCACATAGCAGTTTCTCAGAAAGCTTCTTTCTAGTTTTTACCAGAAAATGTTTCCGTTGTCACCATAGGCTTCAAAGCGATCCAAAATATCACCTCTCAGATTGCACAAAAACAGTGCTAGCAACCAGCTCTATGAAAGAGTTGTGTAACACTGTGAGATGAATTCACACATCACAAGGCAGTTTCTTAGAAAGCTTCTTTCTGGATTTTATCTGAGGATATTTCCTTGGTCACCATAGACTTCAAAGCGATAAAAAATATCCCTTCTCAGATTCCAAAAAAACAGTGGCAACAAACAGCTCCATGAAAGAGTAGTGTAACTCTGTGAGATGAATTTACATATCACAGAGCAGTTTCTCACAAGGTTTCTTTCTAATTTTTATCTGAGTATATTTCCTTTGTCACTATAGGCTTCATAGCCATCCAAAATATCCCTTCTCAGATTTCACGAAAACAGTGTTAGCAAACTGCTCCATGAAAGGGTTGTGTAACACTGTGAGATGAATTCACACATCCCAAAGTAGTTTCTCAGAAAGCTTTTCTTCTTTTTATTCGAGGATATTTCCTTTTTAACCACAGACCTCAATACACTCCTGTATATCTCATTGCAGATTCTGCAAAAAGAGTGTTAGCAAATTTCTCAATGAAAGCAATGGTGTAACTCTGAGATGAATTCACATATCAGAAAGCAATTTCTCAGAAATCTTCTTTCCAGTTTTTATATGAGGACATTTCCTTTTTCACCATAGATCTCAATGCACTCACGAATATTCCTTTGAAGATTCCACGAAAATAGTGTTAGCAAACAGCTCCATGAAGAGAAAGGCATATATTTGTGAGATGAATTCACCCATCACAAAGCAGTTTCTCAGAAAGATTCATTTTGCTTTTCATCTGAGGATATTTCCTTTGTCACCATTGACTCCAATGCGCTCCCAAATATTGTGTTGCTACCATACTGCTCCATGAAAAGAACTGTGTAACTCTGTGAAATTAATTCACATATCACAAAGTTGTTTCTCAGGAAGCTTCTTACTAGTTTTTATCTGAGGATATTTCCTTTTACACCATATTCCTCAATGTACTACC
>NW_022318067.1:0-10102 GCF_002776525.5 Piliocolobus tephrosceles
AGGACTGAGTGGGAATTCAGGACCTGGCCCGGTCCTGCTCTGCCCTTGCCAGCCATGTGACCTGGAAGGGTGGCACCATCTCCGTGGGCCCCGGGGCCACTTCCTTTGGTTCTTTCCTAGGGACCTCTTTCATTTTCCCATTCATTCATTCAGCAAATAGTTCTGTAGCACCTACCACGGACCAGGCGCAGTTCTAGTTGCTGGAGATACAACAATGAAAAAAGTGAAGTCCCGGCCGGGTGTGGTGGCTCACGCCTGTAATCCCAGCACTTTGGGAGGCCGAGACGGGCAGATCACGAGGTCAGGAGATCGAGACCATCCTGGCTAACACGGTGAAACCCCGTCTCTACTAAAAATATAAAAAATTGGCCGGGCGCGGTGGCTCAAGCCTGTAATCCCAGCACTTCGGGAGGCCGAGGCGGGCAGATCACGAGGTCACGAGATCGAGACCATCCTGGCTAACATGGTGAAACCCCGTCTCTGCTAAAAAATACAAAAAACTAGCCGGGCGAGGTGGCTGGCGCCTGTAGTCCCAGCTACTCGGGAAACTGAGGCAGAAGAATGGCGTGAACTCGGGAGGTGGAGCTTGCAGTGAGCTGAGATCTGGCCACTGCACTCCCGCCCGGGCCACAGAGCGAGACTCCGTCTCAAAAAAAAAAATTAGCCGGGCGTGGTGGTGGACGCCTGTAGTCCCAGCTACTCGGGAGGCTGAGGCAGGAGAATGGCGTGAACCTGTGAGGTGGAGCTTACAGTGAGCCAAGATCATGCCACTGCACTCCAGCCTGGGTGAGAGCGAGACTCCGTCTCAAAAAAAAAAAAAAAAGGAAAAGAAAAAAGTAAAGTCCCTGCCCTTAGGGAGATGACTCTCTAGTGCGAGAGGCACATAATGCATATATGAGCCCTAAAGGTAATTGTGGGGTGACACACACGCCCCATCTGGAAACAGGAGGGGCTGAACAATGGCGAGACAGACAGGGCTAGATTGGGGGTTTCTGACCTGAGACCCACATACACGGAATTTGCATCCTGACACCGACACCTGATCTCAGTGTGATCTGGGCTTTCCAGTCAACCTCCCCAAGCCTCAGTTTCCTCCTCTGTAAAATGGAGATACTCATCTTATGGGGCTGTTCTGGGTTGGTGTGAGATGATACCCAGCGATGCCCATGTGCCCAGAGCCTCCACGTCTATTCCTTCATTGGTATCTCACGATTGCCGTCACATCTGTGTTTGAAAGAGAAGAGAGAGAGGCTCAGAGCAGGTTCGTGGTTTTCCTAAGGCCACACAGCGGGCTGTCTCCCTGCCTCCGCAACCTCTGCTCTTCTCCACAATAGCAGCTGCCTCTCCACACAGCCCAGGCCCTGGCCCACCATTAAATGCAGTGTGTGCTGCTGAAATGGACTGTGTTGAATGGGAACCTGTGATGTAAACTGAGACTACTGCTTAAAAAATATGTTTGTTTTGGGATTTATAGAACTACTGCATGTTCCTTTTAGAACACTCAAATCATATAAATTAATTATAGAATTTCCTTATAGAAAGCTCAGACCATATATTCAGAAACATATGATATGAAAGCCCCAAGTAATCCTCCCTGTACCTCAGAGAATATCAGTGTTTTAATCCTTTAATGCAGCACTCCCTACCCCCAACCAGCCCTGATATTTTATCAATACAAATATTAACATTTGTATATTATTATTATTTTCAGAGACAGGGTCTCTGTCACCCAGGCTGGAATGCAGTGGCATGATCATAGCTCACTGCAGCTGCGAACTCCTGGGCTCAAGCAATGTTCTCACCTCAGCCTCCTGAATGGCTAGAACTACAGGTGTGCACCACTATGTCCAACTCATTGCTTTAAATCTTTTATAGAGATGGGATCTCACTATATTGCCCAGGCTTGTCTCAAACAACTGATCCTCCTGCCTCTGCCTCCCAAAGTGCTGGGATTATAGGCGTGAACCACCATGCCCAGCGTTTTCTCTTCTTTCTTTTTTTAACTGCATGGCACATTAATGCTCACTGTTTTGCAACTTTGTTGTTTTTCAATTTAACAATAAATCTTTTATCCATCTTAAAAGTCAAATATTAGGGTGACTGTATGTCCAAAGGTATTTGCCCATCCAAGAGTTTAAGGTGGGTCCCTTTTCCCCAAAGTTCTGTCTGGCCACCAGAACGGTGCATGCTTTGGATCCCTAGTGACTAGTCCTACCCATTTCTGCAGTGCTTTCTCACCCCTGGAGTAAATGATTACGATTGCCTTCATTCACAAAGGAGGAAGCTGAGTCTCAAAGAGTATAAGTGACTGGCCCCGGGTCCTGGATGCACAGACCCACAGGAGCAGATATGAAAGGTAGATCACAGCTGTAGGAGGGTAGGCCCTGGAGGTGGGGCAGCAGAGTGGTGGTTAGTGACCCTGGAGTGGGGCTCACTGGCTTTCAATTCTGAGTCTACTGCTTGAGAGGTATGAGCTGTTGAACAGGTCATTTAAAGTCTCAGCATCTCAGTTTCCTCATCTTTAAAACTATGATAATAGTGCCTGTATCTGGCCAGGTGTGGTGGCATGCACCTGTAATCCCACCACTTTGGGAGGCCTTGGCGGGTGGATCACTTGGGGTCAGGAGTTCGAGATCAGCCTGGCCAACATGGTGAAACCTTGTCTCTACTAAAAATACCAAAAAAATTAGCCGGGCATGGTAGTGCGGACCTGTAGTCCCAGCTATTCAGGTGGCTGAGGGGAGAGAATTGCTGGAACCCGGGAGATGGAGGTTGCCTGGGAGATCGAGACTCTGTCTAAATAATAATAATAATGCCTATATCATAATACAGTGATTAAATAGGTTATAGCACATAAAAACTTAGCAAGTGTCTGGCCAGGCACGGTGGCTCACACCTGTAATCCCAGCACTTTGGGAGGCCGAGGAGGGGCAGATAACCTGAAGTCAGGAGTTCAAGACCAGCCTGGCCAACATGGTGAAACCCTGTCTCTACTAAAAATACAAAAATTAGCCAGGTGTGGTGGCGGGCGCCTGTAATCCCAGCTACTTGGGAGGCTGAGGCAGGAGAATCACTTGAATCCGGGAGGTAGAAATTGCAGTGAGCCGAGATCACACCATTACACTCCAGCCTCGGCAACAGGAGCGAAACTCCATCTCAAAAGATAAATAAATATATACATAAAATAAAATAAAATAAAATAAAATAAAACCAAAAACAAAACTTAGCAAGTGTCTGGCACTGCTCAGTAAGTGGCTGTGGGTATTATGAGGGAAGGGCCTGTGGGATTATGCTCCAACCCCCAGTCATTTACTTAGGGACCTAGAGCAGAGTAGTAAAAAGCATAGCTCCATGATCTGACCCAGGCTGGCTGGGTGAAATCCCCATCCACCTAGGCCTCCTTGTAGTGGATGCTGTGGGGGGCTTCCCAGAGCTTCTCTTCAGCATTGAGTCGCTCATGACCCAGCTGCCTGGAGTGCTGGCTGCTGACAGCTCACAGGTGAGTCCTTCTCTAGGTTTTGTTTGTTTGTTTGTTTTTTGAGATGGAATTTCACCCGTCACCACACCCGGCTAATTTTGTATTTTTAGTAGAGATGGGGTTTCACCATGTTGGTCAGGCTGGTCTCAAACTCCTGACCTCAGGTGATCCACCAGCCTCGACCTCCCAAAGTGCTGGGATTACAGGTGTGAGCCACCGTGCCTGGCCCTTCTCTAGGTATTGACTGACTGGGCCCTAAGAAGCTGCCCAAGGTTAGACACCATCCCTGGGGACACCCCACATCCAACAGCTGGTCTACGGCAGTATCGGTGCCCAGCCCGCTTGCCTTAAGGAGAGACAGCTCTGAAGGGCCACCAGCCCCAGAGCTCCCCGTGCGGTCGCAGTTGTCTGAGGCCTTTGTTTTGGTTGTTTCCGAAACTTGCTGCCTTTATTCACTACAAAAAGCAGTAAACTTTCCAGTTTTCCCAGTAAATTTTCTGACTCTGTTGCCTAGAGAGCTTAACCTAAGATACAGTTTATACGATTATAGTCTAATTTATTTAATGTTCTGAGCCTCAGTTTCCTCATCTGTAAAATGGGAGAGCTACCTCATTGGATGATTAGGAGTATGAAATGAGTTAATCTGTGTAAAATCATGAAAAGAGTGGCTGGTCAGTGCTCAATAAATGTCAGCTTTATTTGTTTTTAGCCCAAGGCCAGCTGGTTAGTGGCAAGACCAGAAGCAAAAGTTGGTAATTTCCTTTAACTGCTGGCTGTATCTTGAGCAGCAGCCATTCCTTCTGAACAGTCCTGGACCCTGCACACGTCAGGGTTCTGGGGAAGTTGACAGCAGCAAGACCCGGGTATGGAGAAAGTTGACTCGTTCAGGGCGTTAAGAGCAGTCTATGAACACTCCTTAGCAAGCACTGCTGCAAACCTACTGTGTGCTGTTCCCCTTCCTGTTTATCTTGGGGGCTAATAAAAGCACAGCCCCAGCCCAACCCAAAGTCTGCTCATTTACTGAGAAAGAGAGGCCCAAAGACTACTCAATATAAATGATCCCCAAATGGGAGAAATGTCCATTCACCCACTTGGCAAACATAGGTGTGAGGGTTCAGCAGCACAGAAGACCGACAAGATCCTTCTCTCATTTTCTGGGAGACAAACAAGGCCAAAGGAGAGGAGGCATGGCTCCTGGCTGGAGATGGGGCCTCGCTGTGTCACCCAGGCTGGAATGCAGTGGCACGATCACAGCTTGCTGCAGCCTCAACCTCTCAGGCTCAAATGATCCTCCCACCTCAGCCTCCCAAGTAGCTGGGGAGTACAGGTGCCCACCACCATGCCCAGCTAATTTTTAAGCATTTTTTCATAGAGACGAGGTCTCATGATATTGCCCAGGCTGGTCTTCAGCTCCTGGGTTCAAGTCATCCACCCACCCTGGCCTCCTAAAGTGCTGAGATGACAGGCGTGAGCCACTGCGCCTGGCCTCTTGCATGTTCTTAAAATGCCAGTTCCTGAAGTGAAAATCCCATCACGGCTTTTCCTGCTCAGGAGCTTCTGTGTGTCCCTTCAAGCCAGAATGGAATTCAGGTTTCCCCAGCCTGGCATTCCGAGTTCAGCGTTCTAGTCAACTGCACCGCTTGGTGTTCCCTTGACATAGCTGCAGCTTGGAGAGGCTGTGGATGAAGAGAAACGAATGTAGACTTTGGAGTCCAGACAGACTTAGACCCGAATCCCACCTTGGATGCCTCTGCTTGCGGCCTTGTGCAAATCAGTTAACTTCCGGGATCTTTAGTGCTCTCATCTATAACCTGAGATGAATAATGTCCCCTACAGGGTTGTCATGGTGCCGCCTTCACCATGGCCCTCAATGGTCCCGCCTCCTGGCATGCGCAGAGTTCTGTGTCCCCTCCGACATGTGCCAGTGCTGGTCTGTGTGACCAATAGAATATGACCCTAGTGATACGTCCCTGCCAGGATTAGTCTATAAAAGACTGTGGCTTCCATCTCTCAGATGCCTCATTCTGGGGGAGGTCATGAGGTGAGCAGCCCTATGGAGAGGGCCACATGGTGAGCAGCTAAAGACAGAGCTTAGAAGTGCATCGGTCTGCCCCAGCTAAGTCTTCAGAGACTGCAGCCCTAGCTGACAGCTTGACTGTGACCTCATGAGAGACCCTGATCCAGTCCTACCCAGCTAAGTTCCTGGATTATTGGCCCTGAGAACAATGTGCAACAATACGTGTTTGTTGTTTTAAACTGCTACAGTTGCATAATGAGTTACCTAGCAACAGATAACTAACACAGTCAGGTTAGCATGAACAGAAAGGAGGTACCACATGTGCCCAGCATGGTGCCTGACACAGGTCAGTGCTTAAAAAGTGCGACCTGGAACAGCATCTCCTGCCTGTCAGCCTTTCCCTAGGTGACTCTTCAGTTCTCTTCCTCAGAGTTCTTCCACCCCTCTTGAACATGTTTTCAAGGAAAGTTTTCTCTGCCTCCTTCTTCCAAAGCCCTGTACGTGACTACGACCGTCACCAGAGCACTTGTCCTGCATTGCGTGCACTTCTCTTAGGATTCCAGTTGCTCTCTGTCTGTGTGATGCAGGGGCACACCTAGCCCCCTTTCTCCTACTTCCCAGCATCCCCTGAACAACCTGAGGATAGGGACCAAGTCTGACTCTTCCCAGCACCCCCCGCATGGTGCACCCAGCCCTTGAGTGGCAGGAAATTGAGGGAAAGAGGAACTCAGCAAGAGGCAGGGTGTGTTAAGAGCGGGGAGAAGGCTGGGCCTGGTCAGGTGGGACAGAGTGGGGCCGGCCCTCCCTGTCTGTGTGGGGGCCAACAATGGGTGCCACAGCTCCCTGGGCCCTCCCCTGGGACCCCAAGACCCCGCAGGGCCCCGCCGGGAGGAAAGTGGCTTCACGGGCATTCTCAGGTGTCTGTTGACAGGAGGGCCTTGTTGACGGGTGACCCCCATCCCAATATGTCCCATTGAACTCCAGGGCCACTCATTTCACACTGGCCCCAAGTGTGAACATCCAATCACGGGCCTCTAATCTGACACAGGCCTCTAATCTAACCCTGGAAACCCTCTGCCCCTCCTTGGCCTCAGTTTCCCCATCTCTGCAGGGTTGCCTGAAGGCCTTTCCAGCTCTGACCAAAGAATGTGCCCACCCCCTGCCTGCTGATGGGGGCTCCTCCGGGGTGAGGCACAGGGTGAGGAGGTGCACCCAGCCCATCCCCACCGGAACCTCTTTCCCACAGGCAAGAGAGGATGTGTCACCGTGACCACTTCTTTCTGGAAAATACCCACAGTTCAGTTCTTTCCTGGGATTTCGCTGGAGGAATTGCATCTTTCTTGCTTACATCTCCTGGGATCTATTCTTGGCCTTGGTGGGCTTGATGTGGTGGTATGTGTGGGTGTTCCCTTTTAATTTGGAGTCCAGAGCTGTCTGAGGCCTGGACCGGTAATTATGAGAGCAGCACCATTTATGGAAACAGCCCTTGAAGCAAGCCAGTGATGAGACCCAGCTGGAAATACCTCAGCATGGAGGCCTGGGCCTGCCTGGAGGCGGTACTGAGATTTCTGGGTGGGAGAAGCCCCTTTAGGACGCAGAACCAACAGGTCATGAGTCCCACGCTCCCTTGGCCTGCAGAGGCTGTGGGGACCAAGCCTTGTTTGGGGTCTGAAGTGGCCCCTCCCAACCCCCGCCTTTGCTGCCTGTGGGACCAGCCAGGCAGGCCCATCCCATGTGCCCTGGGCTCTGGGGGAGCCGCTGTCCACCCTCAGGGGCCAGGCTGGGAGAGGAGGCAGGTCCACAGCAATGAGAATGTCGGTGGCTTCTGACGGAGTCACACGGGGACATGGTAGCCACACCCAGACTGGCAGTGATACCCAGCCCAAGGGGCTCTGAGTGCCAGACACTGAGCTGCTGTCGTGGGGACAAGTAGGCCCTTGGGAAGAAGGGGCCGGGGCAGCCCCGCTCTGGGGCCCTGGAACACAGCGGCCGATGAGCCAACATGCGAGCCTCCCATGTCCACCCACGTGACTGCATCCCAGCCCTTCAAGGGCTCGCTGTCCAGAGGAACAGCTGAACCAGAGACAGCAAGCCCTGGCATGGGGGCCAGGAGAGGCTGAAAGCCTGACCTGCCTGGGGTCTGAGGACTGGGAGGCTTCTCAGCCGGACTGGGAGGGACGGGGCCGCCTGGGGAGAGCAGCTTCCAAGAGGACTCTGTGGGAGGCGTCTGCAGGAAGAAGGCACAAGAGGCCCAAGGGACAGATGGCAGGGCCAGCGCAGGGAGGGCCCTGGGACACTCTTCCTGTGGGCCGTTCGGGGCTGGGGAGGGTCTGAGGGGAGGTGGGATGGGTCACAGGCCCCAAGATTCTGTTCTGAGCTGGAGGATGAGGGTGTCTTTTGAAGTCCCATTTTTTTGGTCAGAAATAAGACAGATTTAGGTTGTCTGGGTGAGACTAAATTGCCCAGAGCACAAAAATAGCCAGAGTTCTTGTTGATGTTGGGCTGAGGGTCGCAGACTTTGGCTTCTGGAGGCCTAGCCTGGACTGGCAAGCACGGGGCCCCAGATGTCGCCAGTGGAAGCCACCTGCTGCCCACATGGACCTTTCCTGGAAGCGTGGGGTTGCTTCTGAAGTTTGCTTTATCCCAGGCTGGAGGAGGAAGCTGAGGGTTCCATCAGCACAGGTTGGCGATTCATGATTGTTTATTTTCCCGGGAGTCACATTAAGGTGGTTTAGGTGGTTTAGAAAGCAGATTCATTCGCTGCTTCCCCAGACAGAAGCCAGTTCAGCATTAGACCATTTGGGGCAGCTTTTATTATTTTGTAGGAAATAAACATTTAGAGGTGCCTGTGGAACCAGGGATAGCTTGGTCTATTTCCTGTGACCAACGAATTGCTCTCTGCAAATGTCTTTTCATATTTTTGCCAATATGTCTTTGGAATTCTTGTGTCAAAGGGTAAATTCATATGTAATTTGGCTAGGTGTTGCGAAATTCCTCCTTTACACAGCATTCCTATCAGCATCGCCTGAGAGAATGCTTGTGTCTGATCTTAATCTTTTTCCTTCTTCAAGGCCATACGGAGCCCTGTGAAAAGCACCCATTACTCGTGAGCTCATAACCTTTTCTGTTTCCTTCACAGCATTTACAGTAGAACCAAGAAACGACATCCCATGTTTTACTTGCTTTTTGTTTATATTTCATGTCTTCCATTAGGCCATAAACTCCATGTGTGTGTCCATGGACACACTGTGTGACAGTGTCCATCTTGTTTGTTGTTGTATTTTCAGTGCCCAGGACAGTGTTGTACACACAGTAAGAACTGGATAAATTTATTTCTAAATTAAACATGATGAGCTTATTAGATGAGTGAAAGAATACATTTATTTAGAAAAACATAATTCAAAGTCTTATTTCTGACCAAAAAGTAAGACTTCAAAAGACACCCTCAGGTGCTGTGGAACAAGGCACGTTCATTTCTTCTCCGCCCTGGGCTGGGATGAGCGGCCACCTCCTCCTGCCCACACATGTCTGGCCCCGTCCCCTGCCCTGCACAGCTGTTTGCCTGCCCATGGCTGGACCAGGTCTCCACTGTGAGGACAGGAAGTGCTCCCCACATCCGCCTCGGCTCGCACAGCTTGGTGCTTTTACAAACCTGACTGTGGTCACTGAGCCCAGTAACCAGAGAACATTTTTTAAAAGACTAACATATCATTGAAATCTCAGTGTTGGGTGTTGGGGAAGGCACTGGGCGGCTCCCACCCTTGCTTTCCGGAAACACAGATTTCTAGAGTTTGAAAGGGACAGGAGGCTAAAGTGAGACGTCCCTAAATATAGCGTCCTGGGCATTTCCAGACACCTGGGGAAATGTGGGCTTTATTCCGCAACTGTGGCATTTGTTTGACTGTCAGGCCAGCCCCCGCCACAGGGCCCTGCTGCCCATCTCACCTCCAGCCTGGCCTGCCCATCTCACCTCCAGCCTGGCCTCTAAACTCGCCTCCACCGTGTCTTCTAATTCCCCTCCCCTCACACCGCCCCCCTGCTGCCCCCGTCCCCTGTGCTCCCCACTGGCCAGAAGCACAGCCCAGGTTCCTGGCCCGGGATTGGCACCCCCAGCAAGCAGGCCGCAGCAGAGCTCATGTGCTGTCCCCAACATTGCCGACCTGTGGGCGCCTCCACCCCTGCACATGTGAGGTCCCCTCTCCCTAGAGCACCCTCCCCACCACCTTCTCCACCTACTAAGACCCCATCCCACCCTTCAAAGCCAGTTCAGATGCCACCTGCTCAGATCCCACCGCCCAGTGAGACCCTCCGACTTCCCCAGCACCTGACTGGCCTCTCCAGGAGTTGTCACTCCTGCCCTGGTTTTTCTTGTTCCTTTCCACGTTTCCCTCCTTCCTCCTCCACCTTGTTCCAGAAAGGAAACGTCGGTCTCCTGCCCTCTGCTGTTTCCTGGTGCTTGCTTTCCCTGCCCTGCCCTCAGGCCCCTCTGCTCTGGCCCTCTGTCCTGGCTGGCCTGCCCCTGCAGGGCCCGTCTCCCTGACCCATGGCAGATTTGCACTCATGCCTCAGCCCAGCTCAGCTGTCAGCCCTAGCCCTGCCCTGCCACA
>NW_022318068.1:0-10102 GCF_002776525.5 Piliocolobus tephrosceles
TGTGGCAGGGCAGGGCTAGGGCTGACAGCTGAGCTGGGCTGAGGCATGAGTGCAAATCTGCCATGGGTCAGGGAGACGGGCCCTGCAGGGGCAGGCCAGCCAGGACAGAGGGCCAGAGCAGAGGGGCCTGAGGGCAGGGCAGGGAAAGCAAGCACCAGGAAACAGCAGAGGGCAGGAGACCGACGTTTCCTTTCTGGAACAAGGTGGAGGAGGAAGGAGGGAAACGTGGAAAGGAACAAGAAAAACCAGGGCAGGAGTGACAACTCCTGGAGAGGCCAGTCAGGTGCTGGGGAAGTCGGAGGGTCTCACTGGGCGGTGGGATCTGAGCAGGTGGCATCTGAACTGGCTTTGAAGGGTGGGATGGGGTCTTAGTAGGTGGAGAAGGTGGTGGGGAGGGTGCTCTAGGGAGAGGGGACCTCACATGTGCAGGGGTGGAGGCGCCCACAGGTCGGCAATGTTGGGGACAGCACATGAGCTCTGCTGCGGCCTGCTTGCTGGGGGTGCCAATCCCGGGCCAGGAACCTGGGCTGTGCTTCTGGCCAGTGGGGAGCACAGGGGACGGGGGCAGCAGGGGGGCGGTGTGAGGGGAGGGGAATTAGAAGACACGGTGGAGGCGAGTTTAGAGGCCAGGCTGGAGGTGAGATGGGCAGGCCAGGCTGGAGGTGAGATGGGCAGCAGGGCCCTGTGGCGGGGGCTGGCCTGACAGTCAAACAAATGCCACAGTTGCGGAATAAAGCCCACATTTCCCCAGGTGTCTGGAAATGCCCAGGACGCTATATTTAGGGACGTCTCACTTTAGCCTCCTGTCCCTTTCAAACTCTAGAAATCTGTGTTTCCGGAAAGCAAGGGTGGGAGCCGCCCAGTGCCTTCCCCAACACCCAACACTGAGATTTCAATGATATGTTAGTCTTTTAAAAAATGTTCTCTGGTTACTGGGCTCAGTGACCACAGTCAGGTTTGTAAAAGCACCAAGCTGTGCGAGCCGAGGCGGATGTGGGGAGCACTTCCTGTCCTCACAGTGGAGACCTGGTCCAGCCATGGGCAGGCAAACAGCTGTGCAGGGCAGGGGACGGGGCCAGACATGTGTGGGCAGGAGGAGGTGGCCGCTCATCCCAGCCCAGGGCGGAGAAGAAATGAACGTGCCTTGTTCCACAGCACCTGAGGGTGTCTTTTGAAGTCTTACTTTTTGGTCAGAAATAAGACTTTGAATTATGTTTTTCTAAATAAATGTATTCTTTCACTCATCTAATAAGCTCATCATGTTTAATTTAGAAATAAATTTATCCAGTTCTTACTGTGTGTACAACACTGTCCTGGGCACTGAAAATACAACAACAAACAAGATGGACACTGTCACACAGTGTGTCCATGGACACACACATGGAGTTTATGGCCTAATGGAAGACATGAAATATAAACAAAAAGCAAGTAAAACATGGGATGTCGTTTCTTGGTTCTACTGTAAATGCTGTGAAGGAAACAGAAAAGGTTATGAGCTCACGAGTAATGGGTGCTTTTCACAGGGCTCCGTATGGCCTTGAAGAAGGAAAAAGATTAAGATCAGACACAAGCATTCTCTCAGGCGATGCTGATAGGAATGCTGTGTAAAGGAGGAATTTCGCAACACCTAGCCAAATTACATATGAATTTACCCTTTGACACAAGAATTCCAAAGACATATTGGCAAAAATATGAAAAGACATTTGCAGAGAGCAATTCGTTGGTCACAGGAAATAGACCAAGCTATCCCTGGTTCCACAGGCACCTCTAAATGTTTATTTCCTACAAAATAATAAAAGCTGCCCCAAATGGTCTAATGCTGAACTGGCTTCTGTCTGGGGAAGCAGCGAATGAATCTGCTTTCTAAACCACCTAAACCACCTTAATGTGACTCCCGGGAAAATAAACAATCATGAATCGCCAACCTGTGCTGATGGAACCCTCAGCTTCCTCCTCCAGCCTGGGATAAAGCAAACTTCAGAAGCAACCCCACGCTTCCAGGAAAGGTCCATGTGGGCAGCAGGTGGCTTCCACTGGCGACATCTGGGGCCCCGTGCTTGCCAGTCCAGGCTAGGCCTCCAGAAGCCAAAGTCTGCGACCCTCAGCCCAACATCAACAAGAACTCTGGCTATTTTTGTGCTCTGGGCAATTTAGTCTCACCCAGACAACCTAAATCTGTCTTATTTCTGACCAAAAAAATGGGACTTCAAAAGACACCCTCATCCTCCAGCTCAGAACAGAATCTTGGGGCCTGTGACCCATCCCACCTCCCCTCAGACCCTCCCCAGCCCCGAACGGCCCACAGGAAGAGTGTCCCAGGGCCCTCCCTGCGCTGGCCCTGCCATCTGTCCCTTGGGCCTCTTGTGCCTTCTTCCTGCAGACGCCTCCCACAGAGTCCTCTTGGAAGCTGCTCTCCCCAGGCGGCCCCGTCCCTCCCAGTCCGGCTGAGAAGCCTCCCAGTCCTCAGACCCCAGGCAGGTCAGGCTTTCAGCCTCTCCTGGCCCCCATGCCAGGGCTTGCTGTCTCTGGTTCAGCTGTTCCTCTGGACAGCGAGCCCTTGAAGGGCTGGGATGCAGTCACGTGGGTGGACATGGGAGGCTCGCATGTTGGCTCATCGGCCGCTGTGTTCCAGGGCCCCAGAGCGGGGCTGCCCCGGCCCCTTCTTCCCAAGGGCCTACTTGTCCCCACGACAGCAGCTCAGTGTCTGGCACTCAGAGCCCCTTGGGCTGGGTATCACTGCCAGTCTGGGTGTGGCTACCATGTCCCCGTGTGACTCCGTCAGAAGCCACCGACATTCTCATTGCTGTGGACCTGCCTCCTCTCCCAGCCTGGCCCCTGAGGGTGGACAGCGGCTCCCCCAGAGCCCAGGGCACATGGGATGGGCCTGCCTGGCTGGTCCCACAGGCAGCAAAGGCGGGGGTTGGGAGGGGCCACTTCAGACCCCAAACAAGGCTTGGTCCCCACAGCCTCTGCAGGCCAAGGGAGCGTGGGACTCATGACCTGTTGGTTCTGCGTCCTAAAGGGGCTTCTCCCACCCAGAAATCTCAGTACCGCCTCCAGGCAGGCCCAGGCCTCCATGCTGAGGTATTTCCAGCTGGGTCTCATCACTGGCTTGCTTCAAGGGCTGTTTCCATAAATGGTGCTGCTCTCATAATTACCGGTCCAGGCCTCAGACAGCTCTGGACTCCAAATTAAAAGGGAACACCCACACATACCACCACATCAAGCCCACCAAGGCCAAGAATAGATCCCAGGAGATGTAAGCAAGAAAGATGCAATTCCTCCAGCGAAATCCCAGGAAAGAACTGAACTGTGGGTATTTTCCAGAAAGAAGTGGTCACGGTGACACATCCTCTCTTGCCTGTGGGAAAGAGGTTCCGGTGGGGATGGGCTGGGTGCACCTCCTCACCCTGTGCCTCACCCCGGAGGAGCCCCCATCAGCAGGCAGGGGGTGGGCACATTCTTTGGTCAGAGCTGGAAAGGCCTTCAGGCAACCCTGCAGAGATGGGGAAACTGAGGCCAAGGAGGGGCAGAGGGTTTCCAGGGTTAGATTAGAGGCCTGTGTCAGATTAGAGGCCCGTGATTGGATGTTCACACTTGGGGCCAGTGTGAAATGAGTGGCCCTGGAGTTCAATGGGACATATTGGGATGGGGGTCACCCGTCAACAAGGCCCTCCTGTCAACAGACACCTGAGAATGCCCGTGAAGCCACTTTCCTCCCGGCGGGGCCCTGCGGGGTCTTGGGGTCCCAGGGGAGGGCCCAGGGAGCTGTGGCACCCATTGTTGGCCCCCACACAGACAGGGAGGGCCGGCCCCACTCTGTCCCACCTGACCAGGCCCAGCCTTCTCCCCGCTCTTAACACACCCTGCCTCTTGCTGAGTTCCTCTTTCCCTCAATTTCCTGCCACTCAAGGGCTGGGTGCACCATGCGGGGGGTGCTGGGAAGAGTCAGACTTGGTCCCTATCCTCAGGTTGTTCAGGGGATGCTGGGAAGTAGGAGAAAGGGGGCTAGGTGTGCCCCTGCATCACACAGACAGAGAGCAACTGGAATCCTAAGAGAAGTGCACGCAATGCAGGACAAGTGCTCTGGTGACGGTCGTAGTCACGTACAGGGCTTTGGAAGAAGGAGGCAGAGAAAACTTTCCTTGAAAACATGTTCAAGAGGGGTGGAAGAACTCTGAGGAAGAGAACTGAAGAGTCACCTAGGGAAAGGCTGACAGGCAGGAGATGCTGTTCCAGGTCGCACTTTTTAAGCACTGACCTGTGTCAGGCACCATGCTGGGCACATGTGGTACCTCCTTTCTGTTCATGCTAACCTGACTGTGTTAGTTATCTGTTGCTAGGTAACTCATTATGCAACTGTAGCAGTTTAAAACAACAAACACGTATTGTTGCACATTGTTCTCAGGGCCAATAATCCAGGAACTTAGCTGGGTAGGACTGGATCAGGGTCTCTCATGAGGTCACAGTCAAGCTGTCAGCTAGGGCTGCAGTCTCTGAAGACTTAGCTGGGGCAGACCGATGCACTTCTAAGCTCTGTCTTTAGCTGCTCACCATGTGGCCCTCTCCATAGGGCTGCTCACCTCATGACCTCCCCCAGAATGAGGCATCTGAGAGATGGAAGCCACAGTCTTTTATAGACTAATCCTGGCAGGGACGTATCACTAGGGTCATATTCTATTGGTCACACAGACCAGCACTGGCACATGTCGGAGGGGACACAGAACTCTGCGCATGCCAGGAGGCGGGACCATTGAGGGCCATGGTGAAGGCGGCACCATGACAACCCTGTAGGGGACATTATTCATCTCAGGTTATAGATGAGAGCACTAAAGATCCCGGAAGTTAACTGATTTGCACAAGGCCGCAAGCAGAGGCATCCAAGGTGGGATTCGGGTCTAAGTCTGTCTGGACTCCAAAGTCTACATTCGTTTCTCTTCATCCACAGCCTCTCCAAGCTGCAGCTATGTCAAGGGAACACCAAGCGGTGCAGTTGACTAGAACGCTGAACTCGGAATGCCAGGCTGGGGAAACCTGAATTCCATTCTGGCTTGAAGGGACACACAGAAGCTCCTGAGCAGGAAAAGCCGTGATGGGATTTTCACTTCAGGAACTGGCATTTTAAGAACATGCAAGAGGCCAGGCGCAGTGGCTCACGCCTGTCATCTCAGCACTTTAGGAGGCCAGGGTGGGTGGATGACTTGAACCCAGGAGCTGAAGACCAGCCTGGGCAATATCATGAGACCTCGTCTCTATGAAAAAATGCTTAAAAATTAGCTGGGCATGGTGGTGGGCACCTGTACTCCCCAGCTACTTGGGAGGCTGAGGTGGGAGGATCATTTGAGCCTGAGAGGTTGAGGCTGCAGCAAGCTGTGATCGTGCCACTGCATTCCAGCCTGGGTGACACAGCGAGGCCCCATCTCCAGCCAGGAGCCATGCCTCCTCTCCTTTGGCCTTGTTTGTCTCCCAGAAAATGAGAGAAGGATCTTGTCGGTCTTCTGTGCTGCTGAACCCTCACACCTATGTTTGCCAAGTGGGTGAATGGACATTTCTCCCATTTGGGGATCATTTATATTGAGTAGTCTTTGGGCCTCTCTTTCTCAGTAAATGAGCAGACTTTGGGTTGGGCTGGGGCTGTGCTTTTATTAGCCCCCAAGATAAACAGGAAGGGGAACAGCACACAGTAGGTTTGCAGCAGTGCTTGCTAAGGAGTGTTCATAGACTGCTCTTAACGCCCTGAACGAGTCAACTTTCTCCATACCCGGGTCTTGCTGCTGTCAACTTCCCCAGAACCCTGACGTGTGCAGGGTCCAGGACTGTTCAGAAGGAATGGCTGCTGCTCAAGATACAGCCAGCAGTTAAAGGAAATTACCAACTTTTGCTTCTGGTCTTGCCACTAACCAGCTGGCCTTGGGCTAAAAACAAATAAAGCTGACATTTATTGAGCACTGACCAGCCACTCTTTTCATGATTTTACACAGATTAACTCATTTCATACTCCTAATCATCCAATGAGGTAGCTCTCCCATTTTACAGATGAGGAAACTGAGGCTCAGAACATTAAATAAATTAGACTATAATCGTATAAACTGTATCTTAGGTTAAGCTCTCTAGGCAACAGAGTCAGAAAATTTACTGGGAAAACTGGAAAGTTTACTGCTTTTTGTAGTGAATAAAGGCAGCAAGTTTCGGAAACAACCAAAACAAAGGCCTCAGACAACTGCGACCGCACGGGGAGCTCTGGGGCTGGTGGCCCTTCAGAGCTGTCTCTCCTTAAGGCAAGCGGGCTGGGCACCGATACTGCCGTAGACCAGCTGTTGGATGTGGGGTGTCCCCAGGGATGGTGTCTAACCTTGGGCAGCTTCTTAGGGCCCAGTCAGTCAATACCTAGAGAAGGGCCAGGCACGGTGGCTCACACCTGTAATCCCAGCACTTTGGGAGGTCGAGGCTGGTGGATCACCTGAGGTCAGGAGTTTGAGACCAGCCTGACCAACATGGTGAAACCCCATCTCTACTAAAAATACAAAATTAGCCGGGTGTGGTGACGGGTGAAATTCCATCTCAAAAAACAAACAAACAAACAAAACCTAGAGAAGGACTCACCTGTGAGCTGTCAGCAGCCAGCACTCCAGGCAGCTGGGTCATGAGCGACTCAATGCTGAAGAGAAGCTCTGGGAAGCCCCCCACAGCATCCACTACAAGGAGGCCTAGGTGGATGGGGATTTCACCCAGCCAGCCTGGGTCAGATCATGGAGCTATGCTTTTTACTACTCTGCTCTAGGTCCCTAAGTAAATGACTGGGGGTTGGAGCATAATCCCACAGGCCCTTCCCTCATAATACCCACAGCCACTTACTGAGCAGTGCCAGACACTTGCTAAGTTTTGTTTTTGGTTTTATTTTATTTTATTTTATTTTATTTTATGTATATATTTATTTATCTTTTGAGATGGAGTTTCGCTCCTGTTGCCGAGGCTGGAGTGTAATGGTGTGATCTCGGCTCACTGCAATTTCTACCTCCCGGATTCAAGTGATTCTCCTGCCTCAGCCTCCCAAGTAGCTGGGATTACAGGCGCCCGCCACCACACCTGGCTAATTTTTGTATTTTTAGTAGAGACAGGGTTTCACCATGTTGGCCAGGCTGGTCTTGAACTCCTGACTTCAGGTTATCTGCCCCTCCTCGGCCTCCCAAAGTGCTGGGATTACAGGTGTGAGCCACCGTGCCTGGCCAGACACTTGCTAAGTTTTTATGTGCTATAACCTATTTAATCACTGTATTATGATATAGGCATTATTATTATTATTTAGACAGAGTCTCGATCTCCCAGGCAACCTCCATCTCCCGGGTTCCAGCAATTCTCTCCCCTCAGCCACCTGAATAGCTGGGACTACAGGTCCGCACTACCATGCCCGGCTAATTTTTTTGGTATTTTTAGTAGAGACAAGGTTTCACCATGTTGGCCAGGCTGATCTCGAACTCCTGACCCCAAGTGATCCACCCGCCAAGGCCTCCCAAAGTGGTGGGATTACAGGTGCATGCCACCACACCTGGCCAGATACAGGCACTATTATCATAGTTTTAAAGATGAGGAAACTGAGATGCTGAGACTTTAAATGACCTGTTCAACAGCTCATACCTCTCAAGCAGTAGACTCAGAATTGAAAGCCAGTGAGCCCCACTCCAGGGTCACTAACCACCACTCTGCTGCCCCACCTCCAGGGCCTACCCTCCTACAGCTGTGATCTACCTTTCATATCTGCTCCTGTGGGTCTGTGCATCCAGGACCCGGGGCCAGTCACTTATACTCTTTGAGACTCAGCTTCCTCCTTTGTGAATGAAGGCAATCGTAATCATTTACTCCAGGGGTGAGAAAGCACTGCAGAAATGGGTAGGACTAGTCACTAGGGATCCAAAGCATGCACCGTTCTGGTGGCCAGACAGAACTTTGGGGAAAAGGGACCCACCTTAAACTCTTGGATGGGCAAATACCTTTGGACATACAGTCACCCTAATATTTGACTTTTAAGATGGATAAAAGATTTATTGTTAAATTGAAAAACAACAAAGTTGCAAAACAGTGAGCATTAATGTGCCATGCAGTTAAAAAAAGAAAGAAGAGAAAACGCTGGGCATGGTGGTTCACGCCTATAATCCCAGCACTTTGGGAGGCAGAGGCAGGAGGATCAGTTGTTTGAGACAAGCCTGGGCAATATAGTGAGATCCCATCTCTATAAAAGATTTAAAGCAATGAGTTGGACATAGTGGTGCACACCTGTAGTTCTAGCCATTCAGGAGGCTGAGGTGAGAACATTGCTTGAGCCCAGGAGTTCGCAGCTGCAGTGAGCTATGATCATGCCACTGCATTCCAGCCTGGGTGACAGAGACCCTGTCTCTGAAAATAATAATAATATACAAATGTTAATATTTGTATTGATAAAATATCAGGGCTGGTTGGGGGTAGGGAGTGCTGCATTAAAGGATTAAAACACTGATATTCTCTGAGGTACAGGGAGGATTACTTGGGGCTTTCATATCATATGTTTCTGAATATATGGTCTGAGCTTTCTATAAGGAAATTCTATAATTAATTTATATGATTTGAGTGTTCTAAAAGGAACATGCAGTAGTTCTATAAATCCCAAAACAAACATATTTTTTAAGCAGTAGTCTCAGTTTACATCACAGGTTCCCATTCAACACAGTCCATTTCAGCAGCACACACTGCATTTAATGGTGGGCCAGGGCCTGGGCTGTGTGGAGAGGCAGCTGCTATTGTGGAGAAGAGCAGAGGTTGCGGAGGCAGGGAGACAGCCCGCTGTGTGGCCTTAGGAAAACCACGAACCTGCTCTGAGCCTCTCTCTCTTCTCTTTCAAACACAGATGTGACGGCAATCGTGAGATACCAATGAAGGAATAGACGTGGAGGCTCTGGGCACATGGGCATCGCTGGGTATCATCTCACACCAACCCAGAACAGCCCCATAAGATGAGTATCTCCATTTTACAGAGGAGGAAACTGAGGCTTGGGGAGGTTGACTGGAAAGCCCAGATCACACTGAGATCAGGTGTCGGTGTCAGGATGCAAATTCCGTGTATGTGGGTCTCAGGTCAGAAACCCCCAATCTAGCCCTGTCTGTCTCGCCATTGTTCAGCCCCTCCTGTTTCCAGATGGGGCGTGTGTGTCACCCCACAATTACCTTTAGGGCTCATATATGCATTATGTGCCTCTCGCACTAGAGAGTCATCTCCCTAAGGGCAGGGACTTTACTTTTTTCTTTTCCTTTTTTTTTTTTTTTTGAGACGGAGTCTCGCTCTCACCCAGGCTGGAGTGCAGTGGCATGATCTTGGCTCACTGTAAGCTCCACCTCACAGGTTCACGCCATTCTCCTGCCTCAGCCTCCCGAGTAGCTGGGACTACAGGCGTCCACCACCACGCCCGGCTAATTTTTTTTTTTGAGACGGAGTCTCGCTCTGTGGCCCGGGCGGGAGTGCAGTGGCCAGATCTCAGCTCACTGCAAGCTCCACCTCCCGAGTTCACGCCATTCTTCTGCCTCAGTTTCCCGAGTAGCTGGGACTACAGGCGCCAGCCACCTCGCCCGGCTAGTTTTTTGTATTTTTTAGCAGAGACGGGGTTTCACCATGTTAGCCAGGATGGTCTCGATCTCGTGACCTCGTGATCTGCCCGCCTCGGCCTCCCGAAGTGCTGGGATTACAGGCTTGAGCCACCGCGCCCGGCCAATTTTTTATATTTTTAGTAGAGACGGGGTTTCACCGTGTTAGCCAGGATGGTCTCGATCTCCTGACCTCGTGATCTGCCCGTCTCGGCCTCCCAAAGTGCTGGGATTACAGGCGTGAGCCACCACACCCGGCCGGGACTTCACTTTTTTCATTGTTGTATCTCCAGCAACTAGAACTGCGCCTGGTCCGTGGTAGGTGCTACAGAACTATTTGCTGAATGAATGAATGGGAAAATGAAAGAGGTCCCTAGGAAAGAACCAAAGGAAGTGGCCCCGGGGCCCACGGAGATGGTGCCACCCTTCCAGGTCACATGGCTGGCAAGGGCAGAGCAGGACCGGGCCAGGTCCTGAATTCCCACTCAGTCCT
>NW_022318069.1:0-4829 GCF_002776525.5 Piliocolobus tephrosceles
TCCGTTCGTCCAAACAGTCCAACCTTTTATTGATAATAGTGATAAAGGGGCGCCGTGGTCTGTCTGGCTACTTCCTGCTGTTAAGGGGCGTCGCCAAGGTCAGGGCCCATGGTTGGTATTTGGACGTATGGATGAAGAATAAAATAAGGCACAGTATTAGTATAGGAATGAGGAATGGAAGCATTTGTTGGAATATGGGCAAAACCCAGAAGGAAGGTCCTGGCAAGGTTGGGGAGTATGAGATAGTTAAGAAAATTTAGTAAGTTTGAGGTGAGTAGGGGAAGGAAAAACTGATTTCCACTGATTGCTTTCGGTAGGGGCCCTTTTTAGCTGGGAATGAGGAAGGAGTGCGCAAAATAGTTGTTGGCTAGGCAGCAATTAAGGAGTGGAGTTTTTCGTGGAGTGGATGGCTTTCCGCTTACTCCTACTACAGAGATATTGGATGGAAGGCTAGGTCCAGAGAAGGACGGCAAAACAGAATAGGTAGCCTCGCTGTTGATTAAAAAAATTGTCTTACCCGCTACCAGGAGAGTTACCCGCGGCTCGGCGAGGGTGATGGGGGTCCCCGAGTCTCGGCACCTTCAGTTGTCGTCGTCCAGATGTAGGAGCTGGAAGGAGCTCCCAGGATCCTGGGAAAGGGGGTCACGTGGAGACGCAGCACCTGTTCTCAGGGTGGGGCAATCAGACTTCCAATGTCCTCCCTGCTGGCAAGCAGGGCAGGGGGTTGCTGGTGGACGAAGGTTAGGACATTCACTGGCCTAATGTCCTGATGCCTTGCACTTATAGCAAGGCTGCGTTGGGGCTCGGGGACCCTGTGGACACCTGTTGGCATAGTGTCCTGCCTTGCCGCACTTATAGCAGGCAGGCTCTTTTTGCAGCCTTGGAGTCTGTGGGGTGTGTGCTCTCTGGCCTGGGGTTACGACTGGGCTGTAAAGCCGCTGCTAGGAGCTGAACCTTCTGTTCAAGGCAAGCTTGCCGTCTTCTCTCTGGAGTTTTAGACCTTAAAGGCTAATTTAACTAGGTCTTGTATTGGTATCTGAGGACCATCCTCTACCTTTTGAAGTTTTTTTTTTTTTTTACAAATGTCAGGAGCTGATTGAGAAATGAAATAAGATGCCAAAATGGTGGCCCCTGTGGGGGAGGCCGGATCTAACCGGGTATATTGGGTTAGAACCTCAGTCAGTTTAGGGTAGAGGTTAGGATAACCTGGAGGTCATGCCAAGTTAAGTCATAGGCCTGACAAAGGTGTCTAAATTCCTTTATGTATATGGTAGGATTGGCTGAGAAATCACCTAAACGCTTCTCAATTTTGGAAAGATCGGCCAATGAAAAAGGGACATGTACTCTGACTACCCCCTCCGCCCCAGCTACCTCTCGCAAAGGCGCTAACACTGTAGGAGGGTGTGGGCAGAGATAGGGGACTCAAGACAGCCAGTTGGGGGCCCCGAAGGAGGCATGGGACCGAGTGGATTACTAGTAGATAAGGAGGAGGAAGGAGGAGTCTGGGCAGGAAGGGAGGGGGTGGAGAGAAGGAGGAGTATAGGGAGGAGAGCTTAAGGCCCAAAAGCCTTGTACGTAATTAATTTCGGACCACTTGCCTAGCCGCTGGCAGAAATTGCTGAGGTCGATCACGCCACAGTGGAAAGGAAAATTAACCGCTTCCTCCTAAGGTCTTGTTCGAGCTGTAAGGTTTTTAAATTGGCTAGGAGGCACCCTAAGGGGGTGCTCTTTGGAAATTTGGACTGGGGGTTTCCCATTTGTTTCCTCTTTACTTACACAATGGACACAATGGAAATGGAAGTGGATCTCTGCCTGGCTTCAAAGCGTCCTTTGGAACCAGCAGAGACAGACTGGAGGCTCTTGAAGCCAAAGTGGAGATTACCTTCAGGCGGACGTCTCCGTCCTGAACGTGTCTCCCAAGCCCCTTGGTGGCTCAAAATGGACCTCGGACCTGCGCAGGATTTTGGCCGAGGGAGGTAAAGAGGAGACAAGGGCACTTACCCCAGAGAGGCCGTGAGAGTGAGGGAAGCGGGTCTCAGGTCCTGGTCCATCCGTGGCGTGGAACGAGGAGGAGGAGGAGGCTCCCCGGACCCTGGGGGCCCTGAGGAGGGGTCTCCTCCCGGGTTCGGCACCAACTGATTTGTTTTTCTAAGACCACCAGAGTGGGCACAAAAGAACCAGCGAGTAGGCAAGGCTAAAAGCAAAACTGCAAATTTATTCTTTGGTCATCTAGCTTCAGGGACCGGAGCTGGGTTGGGGGAAGTTTCTAATACAGTCCCGACAAGACTGGGGGCTGAGAAAGCCCGCCCCCGGGTGCATCTGCTGGGAGTGACTTTTCTAGGAGTGGAAGGGCAATAGGCGGGGCACGGGCATGTCGGGGGAGGGGGGCTCCGCAGGTGCCACCAGGTAAATCTTGGTCTCCTCGGATTGACATCACCTGGTGCATGCCTGATTAATCTGCACCTTCCCGGGCGTCAGCTGCATTCTGGCACACATGGGAAGAGTTGGTGGTGAAGAAGAACCCGGAAGTGCACCATCCTGCCTCCGTTCGTCCAAACAGTCCAACCTTTTATTGATAATAGTGATAAAGGGGCGCCGTGGTCTGTCTGGCTACTTCCTGCTGTTAAGGGGCGTCGCCAAGGTCAGGGCCCATGGTTGGTATTTGGACGTATGGATGAAGAATAAAATAAGGCACAGTATTAGTATAGGAATGAGGAATGGAAGCATTTGTTGGAATATGGGCAAAACCCAGAAGGAAGGTCCTGGCAAGGTTGGGGAGTATGAGATAGTTAAGAAAATTTAGTAAGTTTGAGGTGAGTAGGGGAAGGAAAAACTGATTTCCACTGATTGCTTTCGGTAGGGGCCCTTTTTAGCTGGGAATGAGGAAGGAGTGCGCAAAATAGTTGTTGGCTAGGCAGCAATTAAGGAGTGGAGTTTTTCGTGGAGTGGATGGCTTTCCGCTTACTCCTACTACAGAGATATTGGATGGAAGGCTAGGTCCAGAGAAGGACGGCAAAACAGAATAGGTAGCCTCGCTGTTGATTAAAAAAATTGTCTTACCCGCTACCAGGAGAGTTACCCGCGGCTCGGCGAGGGTGATGGGGGTCCCCGAGTCTCGGCACCTTCAGTTGTCGTCGTCCAGATGTAGGAGCTGGAAGGAGCTCCCAGGATCCTGGGAAAGGGGGTCACGTGGAGACGCAGCACCTGTTCTCAGGGTGGGGCAATCAGACTTCCAATGTCCTCCCTGCTGGCAAGCAGGGCAGGGGGTTGCTGGTGGACGAAGGTTAGGACATTCACTGGCCTAATGTCCTGATGCCTTGCACTTATAGCAAGGCTGCGTTGGGGCTCGGGGACCCTGTGGACACCTGTTGGCATAGTGTCCTGCCTTGCCGCACTTATAGCAGGCAGGCTCTTTTTGCAGCCTTGGAGTCTGTGGGGTGTGTGCTCTCTGGCCTGGGGTTACGACTGGGCTGTAAAGCCGCTGCTAGGAGCTGAACCTTCTGTTCAAGGCAAGCTTGCCGTCTTCTCTCTGGAGTTTTAGACCTTAAAGGCTAATTTAACTAGGTCTTGTATTGGTATCTGAGGACCATCCTCTACCTTTTGAAGTTTTTTTTTTTTTTTACAAATGTCAGGAGCTGATTGAGAAATGAAATAAGATGCCAAAATGGTGGCCCCTGTGGGGGAGGCCGGATCTAACCGGGTATATTGGGTTAGAACCTCAGTCAGTTTAGGGTAGAGGTTAGGATAACCTGGAGGTCATGCCAAGTTAAGTCATAGGCCTGACAAAGGTGTCTAAATTCCTTTATGTATATGGTAGGATTGGCTGAGAAATCACCTAAACGCTTCTCAATTTTGGAAAGATCGGCCAATGAAAAAGGGACATGTACTCTGACTACCCCCTCCGCCCCAGCTACCTCTCGCAAAGGCGCTAACACTGTAGGAGGGTGTGGGCAGAGATAGGGGACTCAAGACAGCCAGTTGGGGGCCCCGAAGGAGGCATGGGACCGAGTGGATTACTAGTAGATAAGGAGGAGGAAGGAGGAGTCTGGGCAGGAAGGGAGGGGGTGGAGAGAAGGAGGAGTATAGGGAGGAGAGCTTAAGGCCCAAAAGCCTTGTACGTAATTAATTTCGGACCACTTGCCTAGCCGCTGGCAGAAATTGCTGAGGTCGATCACGCCACAGTGGAAAGGAAAATTAACCGCTTCCTCCTAAGGTCTTGTTCGAGCTGTAAGGTTTTTAAATTGGCTAGGAGGCACCCTAAGGGGGTGCTCTTTGGAAATTTGGACTGGGGGTTTCCCATTTGTTTCCTCTTTACTTACACAATGGACACAATGGAAATGGAAGTGGATCTCTGCCTGGCTTCAAAGCGTCCTTTGGAACCAGCAGAGACAGACTGGAGGCTCTTGAAGCCAAAGTGGAGATTACCTTCAGGCGGACGTCTCCGTCCTGAACGTGTCTCCCAAGCCCCTTGGTGGCTCAAAATGGACCTCGGACCTGCGCAGGATTTTGGCCGAGGGAGGTAAAGAGGAGACAAGGGCACTTACCCCAGAGAGGCCGTGAGAGTGAGGGAAGCGGGTCTCAGGTCCTGGTCCATCCGTGGCGTGGAACGAGGAGGAGGAGGAGGCTCCCCGGACCCTGGGGGCCCTGAGGAGGGGTCTCCTCCCGGGTTCGGCACCAACTGATTTGTTTTTCTAAGACCACCAGAGTGGGCACAAAAGAACCAGCGAGTAGGCAAGGCTAAAAGCAAAACTGCAAATTTATTCTTTGGTCATCTAGCTTCAGGGACCGGAGCTGGGTTGGGGGAAGTTTCTAATACAGTCCCGACAAGA
>NW_022318070.1:0-4829 GCF_002776525.5 Piliocolobus tephrosceles
TCTTGTCGGGACTGTATTAGAAACTTCCCCCAACCCAGCTCCGGTCCCTGAAGCTAGATGACCAAAGAATAAATTTGCAGTTTTGCTTTTAGCCTTGCCTACTCGCTGGTTCTTTTGTGCCCACTCTGGTGGTCTTAGAAAAACAAATCAGTTGGTGCCGAACCCGGGAGGAGACCCCTCCTCAGGGCCCCCAGGGTCCGGGGAGCCTCCTCCTCCTCCTCGTTCCACGCCACGGATGGACCAGGACCTGAGACCCGCTTCCCTCACTCTCACGGCCTCTCTGGGGTAAGTGCCCTTGTCTCCTCTTTACCTCCCTCGGCCAAAATCCTGCGCAGGTCCGAGGTCCATTTTGAGCCACCAAGGGGCTTGGGAGACACGTTCAGGACGGAGACGTCCGCCTGAAGGTAATCTCCACTTTGGCTTCAAGAGCCTCCAGTCTGTCTCTGCTGGTTCCAAAGGACGCTTTGAAGCCAGGCAGAGATCCACTTCCATTTCCATTGTGTCCATTGTGTAAGTAAAGAGGAAACAAATGGGAAACCCCCAGTCCAAATTTCCAAAGAGCACCCCCTTAGGGTGCCTCCTAGCCAATTTAAAAACCTTACAGCTCGAACAAGACCTTAGGAGGAAGCGGTTAATTTTCCTTTCCACTGTGGCGTGATCGACCTCAGCAATTTCTGCCAGCGGCTAGGCAAGTGGTCCGAAATTAATTACGTACAAGGCTTTTGGGCCTTAAGCTCTCCTCCCTATACTCCTCCTTCTCTCCACCCCCTCCCTTCCTGCCCAGACTCCTCCTTCCTCCTCCTTATCTACTAGTAATCCACTCGGTCCCATGCCTCCTTCGGGGCCCCCAACTGGCTGTCTTGAGTCCCCTATCTCTGCCCACACCCTCCTACAGTGTTAGCGCCTTTGCGAGAGGTAGCTGGGGCGGAGGGGGTAGTCAGAGTACATGTCCCTTTTTCATTGGCCGATCTTTCCAAAATTGAGAAGCGTTTAGGTGATTTCTCAGCCAATCCTACCATATACATAAAGGAATTTAGACACCTTTGTCAGGCCTATGACTTAACTTGGCATGACCTCCAGGTTATCCTAACCTCTACCCTAAACTGACTGAGGTTCTAACCCAATATACCCGGTTAGATCCGGCCTCCCCCACAGGGGCCACCATTTTGGCATCTTATTTCATTTCTCAATCAGCTCCTGACATTTGTAAAAAAAAAAAAAAACTTCAAAAGGTAGAGGATGGTCCTCAGATACCAATACAAGACCTAGTTAAATTAGCCTTTAAGGTCTAAAACTCCAGAGAGAAGACGGCAAGCTTGCCTTGAACAGAAGGTTCAGCTCCTAGCAGCGGCTTTACAGCCCAGTCGTAACCCCAGGCCAGAGAGCACACACCCCACAGACTCCAAGGCTGCAAAAAGAGCCTGCCTGCTATAAGTGCGGCAAGGCAGGACACTATGCCAACAGGTGTCCACAGGGTCCCCGAGCCCCAACGCAGCCTTGCTATAAGTGCAAGGCATCAGGACATTAGGCCAGTGAATGTCCTAACCTTCGTCCACCAGCAACCCCCTGCCCTGCTTGCCAGCAGGGAGGACATTGGAAGTCTGATTGCCCCACCCTGAGAACAGGTGCTGCGTCTCCACGTGACCCCCTTTCCCAGGATCCTGGGAGCTCCTTCCAGCTCCTACATCTGGACGACGACAACTGAAGGTGCCGAGACTCGGGGACCCCCATCACCCTCGCCGAGCCGCGGGTAACTCTCCTGGTAGCGGGTAAGACAATTTTTTTAATCAACAGCGAGGCTACCTATTCTGTTTTGCCGTCCTTCTCTGGACCTAGCCTTCCATCCAATATCTCTGTAGTAGGAGTAAGCGGAAAGCCATCCACTCCACGAAAAACTCCACTCCTTAATTGCTGCCTAGCCAACAACTATTTTGCGCACTCCTTCCTCATTCCCAGCTAAAAAGGGCCCCTACCGAAAGCAATCAGTGGAAATCAGTTTTTCCTTCCCCTACTCACCTCAAACTTACTAAATTTTCTTAACTATCTCATACTCCCCAACCTTGCCAGGACCTTCCTTCTGGGTTTTGCCCATATTCCAACAAATGCTTCCATTCCTCATTCCTATACTAATACTGTGCCTTATTTTATTCTTCATCCATACGTCCAAATACCAACCATGGGCCCTGACCTTGGCGACGCCCCTTAACAGCAGGAAGTAGCCAGACAGACCACGGCGCCCCTTTATCACTATTATCAATAAAAGGTTGGACTGTTTGGACGAACGGAGGCAGGATGGTGCACTTCCGGGTTCTTCTTCACCACCAACTCTTCCCATGTGTGCCAGAATGCAGCTGACGCCCGGGAAGGTGCAGATTAATCAGGCATGCACCAGGTGATGTCAATCCGAGGAGACCAAGATTTACCTGGTGGCACCTGCGGAGCCCCCCTCCCCCGACATGCCCGTGCCCCGCCTATTGCCCTTCCACTCCTAGAAAAGTCACTCCCAGCAGATGCACCCGGGGGCGGGCTTTCTCAGCCCCCAGTCTTGTCGGGACTGTATTAGAAACTTCCCCCAACCCAGCTCCGGTCCCTGAAGCTAGATGACCAAAGAATAAATTTGCAGTTTTGCTTTTAGCCTTGCCTACTCGCTGGTTCTTTTGTGCCCACTCTGGTGGTCTTAGAAAAACAAATCAGTTGGTGCCGAACCCGGGAGGAGACCCCTCCTCAGGGCCCCCAGGGTCCGGGGAGCCTCCTCCTCCTCCTCGTTCCACGCCACGGATGGACCAGGACCTGAGACCCGCTTCCCTCACTCTCACGGCCTCTCTGGGGTAAGTGCCCTTGTCTCCTCTTTACCTCCCTCGGCCAAAATCCTGCGCAGGTCCGAGGTCCATTTTGAGCCACCAAGGGGCTTGGGAGACACGTTCAGGACGGAGACGTCCGCCTGAAGGTAATCTCCACTTTGGCTTCAAGAGCCTCCAGTCTGTCTCTGCTGGTTCCAAAGGACGCTTTGAAGCCAGGCAGAGATCCACTTCCATTTCCATTGTGTCCATTGTGTAAGTAAAGAGGAAACAAATGGGAAACCCCCAGTCCAAATTTCCAAAGAGCACCCCCTTAGGGTGCCTCCTAGCCAATTTAAAAACCTTACAGCTCGAACAAGACCTTAGGAGGAAGCGGTTAATTTTCCTTTCCACTGTGGCGTGATCGACCTCAGCAATTTCTGCCAGCGGCTAGGCAAGTGGTCCGAAATTAATTACGTACAAGGCTTTTGGGCCTTAAGCTCTCCTCCCTATACTCCTCCTTCTCTCCACCCCCTCCCTTCCTGCCCAGACTCCTCCTTCCTCCTCCTTATCTACTAGTAATCCACTCGGTCCCATGCCTCCTTCGGGGCCCCCAACTGGCTGTCTTGAGTCCCCTATCTCTGCCCACACCCTCCTACAGTGTTAGCGCCTTTGCGAGAGGTAGCTGGGGCGGAGGGGGTAGTCAGAGTACATGTCCCTTTTTCATTGGCCGATCTTTCCAAAATTGAGAAGCGTTTAGGTGATTTCTCAGCCAATCCTACCATATACATAAAGGAATTTAGACACCTTTGTCAGGCCTATGACTTAACTTGGCATGACCTCCAGGTTATCCTAACCTCTACCCTAAACTGACTGAGGTTCTAACCCAATATACCCGGTTAGATCCGGCCTCCCCCACAGGGGCCACCATTTTGGCATCTTATTTCATTTCTCAATCAGCTCCTGACATTTGTAAAAAAAAAAAAAAACTTCAAAAGGTAGAGGATGGTCCTCAGATACCAATACAAGACCTAGTTAAATTAGCCTTTAAGGTCTAAAACTCCAGAGAGAAGACGGCAAGCTTGCCTTGAACAGAAGGTTCAGCTCCTAGCAGCGGCTTTACAGCCCAGTCGTAACCCCAGGCCAGAGAGCACACACCCCACAGACTCCAAGGCTGCAAAAAGAGCCTGCCTGCTATAAGTGCGGCAAGGCAGGACACTATGCCAACAGGTGTCCACAGGGTCCCCGAGCCCCAACGCAGCCTTGCTATAAGTGCAAGGCATCAGGACATTAGGCCAGTGAATGTCCTAACCTTCGTCCACCAGCAACCCCCTGCCCTGCTTGCCAGCAGGGAGGACATTGGAAGTCTGATTGCCCCACCCTGAGAACAGGTGCTGCGTCTCCACGTGACCCCCTTTCCCAGGATCCTGGGAGCTCCTTCCAGCTCCTACATCTGGACGACGACAACTGAAGGTGCCGAGACTCGGGGACCCCCATCACCCTCGCCGAGCCGCGGGTAACTCTCCTGGTAGCGGGTAAGACAATTTTTTTAATCAACAGCGAGGCTACCTATTCTGTTTTGCCGTCCTTCTCTGGACCTAGCCTTCCATCCAATATCTCTGTAGTAGGAGTAAGCGGAAAGCCATCCACTCCACGAAAAACTCCACTCCTTAATTGCTGCCTAGCCAACAACTATTTTGCGCACTCCTTCCTCATTCCCAGCTAAAAAGGGCCCCTACCGAAAGCAATCAGTGGAAATCAGTTTTTCCTTCCCCTACTCACCTCAAACTTACTAAATTTTCTTAACTATCTCATACTCCCCAACCTTGCCAGGACCTTCCTTCTGGGTTTTGCCCATATTCCAACAAATGCTTCCATTCCTCATTCCTATACTAATACTGTGCCTTATTTTATTCTTCATCCATACGTCCAAATACCAACCATGGGCCCTGACCTTGGCGACGCCCCTTAACAGCAGGAAGTAGCCAGACAGACCACGGCGCCCCTTTATCACTATTATCAATAAAAGGTTGGACTGTTTGGACGAACGGA
>NW_022318071.1:0-5426 GCF_002776525.5 Piliocolobus tephrosceles
TACAGCCGTGTCCTCAGCGGGTCACTCTTTATGCTGACAATCACAAAGAGCTTGAACTCGCTGTCCCAAGAGGCAACAAGCCCTTCATTGTCACGGCCGCAAGCCTCTGTGCAGCCCTCCACCCACGCCGTTTCCCGTCGGGGCAACATGAAGTCCCATGACGGTGACTCAGAGCCAGCCCAGTAGCTTCAGTGCAGGAAAAATCACAGAAACTCAAACACATCCTAAACATGGGCAGTTGGTAGGAGCCGATTCCTCAATTCAGCCTGTACGGAGGCTTTCTGGGCTAGCACAGCTCTGATCACAGGCTTGCGCTTTCTGCTCCCCGTGAAGGGCGGCGAGGAGGCCGGGCTCTGCCATTCTGCAGGCTCCCCTACGTGGAACCTGTCAGGTGGCCTCAGTGGCCTGTGCCAGACTGTGTGACCGTCGCCCGCAGTGAACACTCGGCACAGTGCAGCAGGCTTGGGGAAGAACAGAAAGTGACCTCTAAGCCCGCAGAAGACGCTAAGCCACGCACAGCCTCACGCGCACTGTGTGTCAATCGCCTCCGAAGCAAGAACGAGCTCTTAATAGTTCCAGTAAATGCAAAGGCTGCCCTGTAAAATTGCGTGAACCTTTCTGACAACTCACAGGTGGGGAGCCACTGTCTGAGACACAAAGGTAAAGAATTAACCTGAAACTGCATATTATAAAACTTATTTTTAAATGATAGCGCTTCATTGAAAACACTCCCAAAGAATACTGCATTAGAAAGTGACAAGGTGAAACCGTGAGGCTGACCACAGGAGTCCCTGGAAATTTCACCAAATGTTGTGTCAAAACTGGGAAACAGAAGAACCGCACCTGTTGAAACATTCGATTAATCACTCGCATCCTCCCCACATACGAAGCTATGTAAAAAGTGTTCCCAGAAGGTAAAGTGAGCAGGAGGGCTGTGAACACACAAAGAGAGAGCCACTTAGTCCACGAACCACAACAAAAGAAACACTAACGAGTGCCAATGACACGCTGGAGTCCAGGGCTCTGGGTGCAGCTGGGATGGGGACACTCAAGGTTCCACTGTCCAGATGGGAAACCAGGGTGGAAACACCAGGGAGCCTGTCCCAGGGTGCAGAGCCAGTGAATGGTGGTTCATAGTGGGCCAATCCCAGCTGCCAGGCTCTAGGGATTCTTGGGACACAATCCTGTTGACTTCACTCTGGGGTGTGAGAGGCGGCAGCATCCCCCAAAAGCACCTGGAGAAGTGGTGTTACCCTCCATCCCCTGTCCCCGGCGTTACCCTCCATGCCCCTGTCCTCGGTGTTACCCTCCACCCCCCTGTCCCTGGTGTTACCCTCCGTCCCCTCTCCCCGGTGTTGCTCACCATCCTCCTCACCTCCAGGACCCTCTCCCTGTCCTCCCTCATTTTCCTGTTCAGCCAGAGCACATCACATGTCTCTTCCCTTTTCAAAAGGCTCAGCTGCACCCAGAGGCATTCCAGCCTATTCGGGATGGGGCACACACCCTGGGGAAATGCCAGCACAGAGCCAGAAGGGCCTGAGACCCTCTCACTGTCACCCAGGAAGGATGGAACAGCCCACGGTCACGCTGATTGTCAGGCAGGATGAAAACTTCTGTGTCCGAAATGTTCTTTTCACTGGAACTGTTCGGATCATTCGTGAACGAATCAGTTAAATACCAGCAAGGGCCATTCCCACTTATTCTCTGGCTACAGTTTTCCACCCACCAGCAACCACACTCCTAGGAATTTTCCCTAACGCAGAATCAGTGCCTTGTGCCTTTAGGGAAACTTCTTTCTCTCCAGCTTTGTCCTCCTTTCACAAAAGGTACCTCTGACTGCCTCACTCGCCGTACCAGGATTTCACTCGGCTACGGAGGAAAATCTGCGTGGGTCTCAGAGGTGGGTGGTCCCTGCATGGGCAGCAGGTCTCTGACATCCTCCGAGGAGCCTGGCCCAGGCCTGCCTCACATGCCAGGACTCTGCCTTCTGGCCCTTGGGCCCCCAAAGCTGCTTTCCCTCCAGATGTCATGCCCCGGGCAAGAAGGCCGGACAAGGGCCCAGGGCTGCTGTGGGTCGGGAAAGCCTCCTGACACCTCCCTCTCCAGGACCCCCCATCAGCATCCCAGCATCTGGACCTGTGTCACCAGCTGCTCCGCCGTGCAAGAGAATTGGATTTTCAGCTGGGTGTGCTGCTTCCCTAAACAAAGTAGGGTGTTGTTACTGAGGAAAAAGGAAAAAAATGGCATCTTCTTGGCAACCCCGCGACATCCAGCCACCGGTTCTCACCACCACAGAGATGTCCATCCAGGGCAGATAGTGTCTTCAGCCAAGCGCCACTGACCCAGAAGTGCAGTAATTAGTACACTTTCACCAGAGTCACCCACTCCTTCACCTTTATACATGGACCTTTCCAGGACTTCACGAGAGGGACCTCCGTGGTACATGCAATGATGTGCACTTCGTTCAGCCTCGAACAGACCACGCCCTCGTTACAGGGTCGGTGGTCCACCTCCTGCCATCAGCCCCCCACCTCACCGAGGGTCTGTGTCTGCATCTGAAATAACTTTGCTGTTTTACCTGGGTATCAAAATGCAACATCGTGATGTTTAAAGTGATGATCTTTAAATATCAACACTCCGGGTGCAGTCCTTGTCACTTTAATGTGGTCACTCAATGCAGGCCTCACTCACAACTCTGAGGTAGCTCATACCTTCCCTACCTAACCAAGGAAGAAATGAAGGCATGGAAGGTGCAGCTCCTAAGGAGCAGATTAGAATTCAAACCAGTGATCTTCGTCACATGCTGACCTACCTCTCAGGCTGTGATAACGTTGAAAATTAACCAGGTAGAACAGCGTTCCATCAATCAGCTGGAAATGGTCCTTGTGGATGGGCCTGTGGTTACTCCCTGAAGAACAAGACCATTAGCCCACAAATCCACCTGTGTCTCACTCAAATGTTTACATATACAATTATTTTTAAAATAACCCAATCAAACATGTTCACAGCCATTTAGAGCCATATAGATTGTCTGCTTTGCTGACAATCAACCCAAGACCTCTGTCGACAAAGCGCGATGCCAGGTCCAGAGAAGGTGGGACAGAGACACAAGCAGGAACCTCTCCATCCCTGGGAGCCTCGCTCTGATTGGTCCATGAGGACACGGTACAGACCACCGGGCACAGGTAGAAGGCAGGCCAGGAGAAGGGGCTGTATTGCCGGGAGGCAGTGCTTTGAGCTCTAATGGATGGAACACTGCTAACCAGTGAAGGCGGAGAGAGGGCACCCGTCTGAGAGGATGAAGAGGCAGCAGAGCACAGCCACCCTCAGGGAACCAGAAGCCACAGGGACATCAGGCTGGGTGCTGCTGTCTGCCGGCCACAGGCTGGGGGACTGTACTGGGCCTGGAGGCTGTACAGTGACTCCCCACCTGATCCCAGGGGCACCCCCAGCCCCAGGTGAGAACCACAGATCCCATGGCGAATGAGGCCAGCCTGTGGGAAGTGGGACTGGGACAACTCTTTACAGCTTAATAGGAAAGTTGTGTTCTATTTTCTGGGGTTTTGGTCACGCCGATGGCTAGTCACGGCTGTCTGTCAGGAAGTGATTTGAGGACAGACTAGAGAAGGGGCTGCCAAGACCAGCGGAGCATTCGCTGCCTGGGTCCAAGGAAAAGGAAATAAAGGCTGGCGATGTGACAGTGGGGGGGAGCACAGAGCGAAGGAACTGGTGGAGACACAGGGCTGGCGCTGCACAGGGCTTTGAGCAGCTACCCACGGGTCATCCTATTAATTCTCCTCATGGCCCAAAGATGCAGCTGTGAGGATCCCTCTCCTGAGGACAGAACTGCTCCAGAGCCACACAGCGAGGATCCACAGAACCAAGATCCGGGCCAGCTCCAAAGCGGGTGAACTTGACCCCTCACCCACGGTCCTGAGACAGGGATCGGAGCCCCCTGGACACACAGCCACAGGAACTGCAGGAAGGGGAAGCGGATGCCCCGGACCAGTGGCAGGACTCAGGGTTTCAGCCCTCCAGGGCCACTGGGACCAGCCACAGCACAGGTGGACACACGGTGCTTTAACCTGCGCTGGGGGAAGGAGCCCTCACTCAGGGTGGAGAACGCAGCTCAAACAGGCCGGCCTCCCTGCTGGGCACAGCCTGAGCCACACAGGATGCTGAGGTGCCCCAACGTTGGGGTGCTCAGAGCCACTCAGCTGAGATCGTGGTGCTTTCTGTAACCACCCTTGTTTCTTTATGGTATAGATCTGGACTCCATCCTTTGCAACGTGTGGGGTTCTAGGAAGAGGCTGGCCAGCCGGGGAAGTGTCCTGGGCTCTGTCCCAGTGATGACGAACTTGGCTCCCCACAAGGGTGGCCTGTTCACCACAGTGACCCCCGGTGACCACGCCTGCACCCACCTTGCTGAAGATAATTCACTTCTCATCCGTGAAAGAATAAAGCTAGACTAACTCAATTTCACACTCACTTCCAACTTTAACAACTTGTGTTAGGAAATCAAAGACAAGGACTCTGACCACGTCACAAACCCAGGAAGCAAACCCCGAGACTAACGGAACGATGCCACCTTCTCACTTCCGAGCTTTACTAGTTGCTTTTCTTTTCTGGTCTGTTTTTCTCTTTTGGTTTAAATAATTAAAGATCCTTGGCCGGGCGCGGTGGCTCAAGCCTGTAATCCCAGCACTTTGGGAGGCCGAGACGGGCAGATCACGAGGTCCAGAGATCGAGACCATCCTGGCTAACACGGTGAAACCCTGTCTCTACTACAAATACCAAAACATAGCCGTGCTAATTTTTTCGGGAGGCTGAGGCAGGAGAATGGCATGAACCTGGGAGGCGGAGGTTGCAGTGAGCTGAGATCCGGCCACTGCACTCCAGACTGGGCGACAGAGCAAGACTCCGTCTCAAAAAAAAAAAGATCCTGGTTGATAAGAAAAAAAATTCTCTATGAAACTAAAAAAAGTAGTTCTAATTAAACATTTAAACATTCTTCCATATGCTTTATAAACAGTTGAAATTACAGCTCTACTTACTGTTAAGTACTTTAACCAAATGAAAGGTTAATTATACAGACTGGCAATTATAAAAAATAAGCCTACAGGACGGGCGCGGTGGCTCAAGCCTGTAATCCCAGCACTTTGGGAGGCCGAGACGGGCGGATCACGAGGTCAGGAGTTCGAGACCATCCTGGGTAACACGGTGAAACCCCGTCTCTACTAAAAAATACAAAAAGCTAGCCAGGCGAGGTGGTTGGTGCCTGTAGTCCCAGCTACTCGGGATGCTGAGGCAGGAGAATGGCGTAAACCCGGGAGGCGGAGCTTGCAGTGAGCTGAGATCCCGCCACTGCACTCCAGCCCTGGCGACAGAGCAAGACTCCGTCTCAAAAAAAAAAAAAAAAAAAAAAA
>NW_022318072.1:0-5426 GCF_002776525.5 Piliocolobus tephrosceles
TTTTTTTTTTTTTTTTTTTTTTTGAGACGGAGTCTTGCTCTGTCGCCAGGGCTGGAGTGCAGTGGCGGGATCTCAGCTCACTGCAAGCTCCGCCTCCCGGGTTTACGCCATTCTCCTGCCTCAGCATCCCGAGTAGCTGGGACTACAGGCACCAACCACCTCGCCTGGCTAGCTTTTTGTATTTTTTAGTAGAGACGGGGTTTCACCGTGTTACCCAGGATGGTCTCGAACTCCTGACCTCGTGATCCGCCCGTCTCGGCCTCCCAAAGTGCTGGGATTACAGGCTTGAGCCACCGCGCCCGTCCTGTAGGCTTATTTTTTATAATTGCCAGTCTGTATAATTAACCTTTCATTTGGTTAAAGTACTTAACAGTAAGTAGAGCTGTAATTTCAACTGTTTATAAAGCATATGGAAGAATGTTTAAATGTTTAATTAGAACTACTTTTTTTAGTTTCATAGAGAATTTTTTTTCTTATCAACCAGGATCTTTTTTTTTTTGAGACGGAGTCTTGCTCTGTCGCCCAGTCTGGAGTGCAGTGGCCGGATCTCAGCTCACTGCAACCTCCGCCTCCCAGGTTCATGCCATTCTCCTGCCTCAGCCTCCCGAAAAAATTAGCACGGCTATGTTTTGGTATTTGTAGTAGAGACAGGGTTTCACCGTGTTAGCCAGGATGGTCTCGATCTCTGGACCTCGTGATCTGCCCGTCTCGGCCTCCCAAAGTGCTGGGATTACAGGCTTGAGCCACCGCGCCCGGCCAAGGATCTTTAATTATTTAAACCAAAAGAGAAAAACAGACCAGAAAAGAAAAGCAACTAGTAAAGCTCGGAAGTGAGAAGGTGGCATCGTTCCGTTAGTCTCGGGGTTTGCTTCCTGGGTTTGTGACGTGGTCAGAGTCCTTGTCTTTGATTTCCTAACACAAGTTGTTAAAGTTGGAAGTGAGTGTGAAATTGAGTTAGTCTAGCTTTATTCTTTCACGGATGAGAAGTGAATTATCTTCAGCAAGGTGGGTGCAGGCGTGGTCACCGGGGGTCACTGTGGTGAACAGGCCACCCTTGTGGGGAGCCAAGTTCGTCATCACTGGGACAGAGCCCAGGACACTTCCCCGGCTGGCCAGCCTCTTCCTAGAACCCCACACGTTGCAAAGGATGGAGTCCAGATCTATACCATAAAGAAACAAGGGTGGTTACAGAAAGCACCACGATCTCAGCTGAGTGGCTCTGAGCACCCCAACGTTGGGGCACCTCAGCATCCTGTGTGGCTCAGGCTGTGCCCAGCAGGGAGGCCGGCCTGTTTGAGCTGCGTTCTCCACCCTGAGTGAGGGCTCCTTCCCCCAGCGCAGGTTAAAGCACCGTGTGTCCACCTGTGCTGTGGCTGGTCCCAGTGGCCCTGGAGGGCTGAAACCCTGAGTCCTGCCACTGGTCCGGGGCATCCGCTTCCCCTTCCTGCAGTTCCTGTGGCTGTGTGTCCAGGGGGCTCCGATCCCTGTCTCAGGACCGTGGGTGAGGGGTCAAGTTCACCCGCTTTGGAGCTGGCCCGGATCTTGGTTCTGTGGATCCTCGCTGTGTGGCTCTGGAGCAGTTCTGTCCTCAGGAGAGGGATCCTCACAGCTGCATCTTTGGGCCATGAGGAGAATTAATAGGATGACCCGTGGGTAGCTGCTCAAAGCCCTGTGCAGCGCCAGCCCTGTGTCTCCACCAGTTCCTTCGCTCTGTGCTCCCCCCCACTGTCACATCGCCAGCCTTTATTTCCTTTTCCTTGGACCCAGGCAGCGAATGCTCCGCTGGTCTTGGCAGCCCCTTCTCTAGTCTGTCCTCAAATCACTTCCTGACAGACAGCCGTGACTAGCCATCGGCGTGACCAAAACCCCAGAAAATAGAACACAACTTTCCTATTAAGCTGTAAAGAGTTGTCCCAGTCCCACTTCCCACAGGCTGGCCTCATTCGCCATGGGATCTGTGGTTCTCACCTGGGGCTGGGGGTGCCCCTGGGATCAGGTGGGGAGTCACTGTACAGCCTCCAGGCCCAGTACAGTCCCCCAGCCTGTGGCCGGCAGACAGCAGCACCCAGCCTGATGTCCCTGTGGCTTCTGGTTCCCTGAGGGTGGCTGTGCTCTGCTGCCTCTTCATCCTCTCAGACGGGTGCCCTCTCTCCGCCTTCACTGGTTAGCAGTGTTCCATCCATTAGAGCTCAAAGCACTGCCTCCCGGCAATACAGCCCCTTCTCCTGGCCTGCCTTCTACCTGTGCCCGGTGGTCTGTACCGTGTCCTCATGGACCAATCAGAGCGAGGCTCCCAGGGATGGAGAGGTTCCTGCTTGTGTCTCTGTCCCACCTTCTCTGGACCTGGCATCGCGCTTTGTCGACAGAGGTCTTGGGTTGATTGTCAGCAAAGCAGACAATCTATATGGCTCTAAATGGCTGTGAACATGTTTGATTGGGTTATTTTAAAAATAATTGTATATGTAAACATTTGAGTGAGACACAGGTGGATTTGTGGGCTAATGGTCTTGTTCTTCAGGGAGTAACCACAGGCCCATCCACAAGGACCATTTCCAGCTGATTGATGGAACGCTGTTCTACCTGGTTAATTTTCAACGTTATCACAGCCTGAGAGGTAGGTCAGCATGTGACGAAGATCACTGGTTTGAATTCTAATCTGCTCCTTAGGAGCTGCACCTTCCATGCCTTCATTTCTTCCTTGGTTAGGTAGGGAAGGTATGAGCTACCTCAGAGTTGTGAGTGAGGCCTGCATTGAGTGACCACATTAAAGTGACAAGGACTGCACCCGGAGTGTTGATATTTAAAGATCATCACTTTAAACATCACGATGTTGCATTTTGATACCCAGGTAAAACAGCAAAGTTATTTCAGATGCAGACACAGACCCTCGGTGAGGTGGGGGGCTGATGGCAGGAGGTGGACCACCGACCCTGTAACGAGGGCGTGGTCTGTTCGAGGCTGAACGAAGTGCACATCATTGCATGTACCACGGAGGTCCCTCTCGTGAAGTCCTGGAAAGGTCCATGTATAAAGGTGAAGGAGTGGGTGACTCTGGTGAAAGTGTACTAATTACTGCACTTCTGGGTCAGTGGCGCTTGGCTGAAGACACTATCTGCCCTGGATGGACATCTCTGTGGTGGTGAGAACCGGTGGCTGGATGTCGCGGGGTTGCCAAGAAGATGCCATTTTTTTCCTTTTTCCTCAGTAACAACACCCTACTTTGTTTAGGGAAGCAGCACACCCAGCTGAAAATCCAATTCTCTTGCACGGCGGAGCAGCTGGTGACACAGGTCCAGATGCTGGGATGCTGATGGGGGGTCCTGGAGAGGGAGGTGTCAGGAGGCTTTCCCGACCCACAGCAGCCCTGGGCCCTTGTCCGGCCTTCTTGCCCGGGGCATGACATCTGGAGGGAAAGCAGCTTTGGGGGCCCAAGGGCCAGAAGGCAGAGTCCTGGCATGTGAGGCAGGCCTGGGCCAGGCTCCTCGGAGGATGTCAGAGACCTGCTGCCCATGCAGGGACCACCCACCTCTGAGACCCACGCAGATTTTCCTCCGTAGCCGAGTGAAATCCTGGTACGGCGAGTGAGGCAGTCAGAGGTACCTTTTGTGAAAGGAGGACAAAGCTGGAGAGAAAGAAGTTTCCCTAAAGGCACAAGGCACTGATTCTGCGTTAGGGAAAATTCCTAGGAGTGTGGTTGCTGGTGGGTGGAAAACTGTAGCCAGAGAATAAGTGGGAATGGCCCTTGCTGGTATTTAACTGATTCGTTCACGAATGATCCGAACAGTTCCAGTGAAAAGAACATTTCGGACACAGAAGTTTTCATCCTGCCTGACAATCAGCGTGACCGTGGGCTGTTCCATCCTTCCTGGGTGACAGTGAGAGGGTCTCAGGCCCTTCTGGCTCTGTGCTGGCATTTCCCCAGGGTGTGTGCCCCATCCCGAATAGGCTGGAATGCCTCTGGGTGCAGCTGAGCCTTTTGAAAAGGGAAGAGACATGTGATGTGCTCTGGCTGAACAGGAAAATGAGGGAGGACAGGGAGAGGGTCCTGGAGGTGAGGAGGATGGTGAGCAACACCGGGGAGAGGGGACGGAGGGTAACACCAGGGACAGGGGGGTGGAGGGTAACACCGAGGACAGGGGCATGGAGGGTAACGCCGGGGACAGGGGATGGAGGGTAACACCACTTCTCCAGGTGCTTTTGGGGGATGCTGCCGCCTCTCACACCCCAGAGTGAAGTCAACAGGATTGTGTCCCAAGAATCCCTAGAGCCTGGCAGCTGGGATTGGCCCACTATGAACCACCATTCACTGGCTCTGCACCCTGGGACAGGCTCCCTGGTGTTTCCACCCTGGTTTCCCATCTGGACAGTGGAACCTTGAGTGTCCCCATCCCAGCTGCACCCAGAGCCCTGGACTCCAGCGTGTCATTGGCACTCGTTAGTGTTTCTTTTGTTGTGGTTCGTGGACTAAGTGGCTCTCTCTTTGTGTGTTCACAGCCCTCCTGCTCACTTTACCTTCTGGGAACACTTTTTACATAGCTTCGTATGTGGGGAGGATGCGAGTGATTAATCGAATGTTTCAACAGGTGCGGTTCTTCTGTTTCCCAGTTTTGACACAACATTTGGTGAAATTTCCAGGGACTCCTGTGGTCAGCCTCACGGTTTCACCTTGTCACTTTCTAATGCAGTATTCTTTGGGAGTGTTTTCAATGAAGCGCTATCATTTAAAAATAAGTTTTATAATATGCAGTTTCAGGTTAATTCTTTACCTTTGTGTCTCAGACAGTGGCTCCCCACCTGTGAGTTGTCAGAAAGGTTCACGCAATTTTACAGGGCAGCCTTTGCATTTACTGGAACTATTAAGAGCTCGTTCTTGCTTCGGAGGCGATTGACACACAGTGCGCGTGAGGCTGTGCGTGGCTTAGCGTCTTCTGCGGGCTTAGAGGTCACTTTCTGTTCTTCCCCAAGCCTGCTGCACTGTGCCGAGTGTTCACTGCGGGCGACGGTCACACAGTCTGGCACAGGCCACTGAGGCCACCTGACAGGTTCCACGTAGGGGAGCCTGCAGAATGGCAGAGCCCGGCCTCCTCGCCGCCCTTCACGGGGAGCAGAAAGCGCAAGCCTGTGATCAGAGCTGTGCTAGCCCAGAAAGCCTCCGTACAGGCTGAATTGAGGAATCGGCTCCTACCAACTGCCCATGTTTAGGATGTGTTTGAGTTTCTGTGATTTTTCCTGCACTGAAGCTACTGGGCTGGCTCTGAGTCACCGTCATGGGACTTCATGTTGCCCCGACGGGAAACGGCGTGGGTGGAGGGCTGCACAGAGGCTTGCGGCCGTGACAATGAAGGGCTTGTTGCCTCTTGGGACAGCGAGTTCAAGCTCTTTGTGATTGTCAGCATAAAGAGTGACCCGCTGAGGACACGGCTGTA
>NW_022318073.1:0-1038 GCF_002776525.5 Piliocolobus tephrosceles
CGGCACTACGGGTACCGTCATTTTAGAGGCAGGTACCTGATATCAACGATGACAATCAACCCTGCAACCCTGTATTACAGCCGTGTCCTCAGCGGGTCACGCTTTATGCTGACAATCACAAAGAGCTTGAACTCGCTGTCCCAAGAGGCAACAAGCCCTTCATTGTCACGGCGGTAAGCCTCTATGCAGCCCTCCACCCATGCCGTTTCCCGTCGGGGCAACATGAAGTCCCATGACAGTGACTCAGAGCCAGCCCAGTAGCTTCAGTGCAGGAAAAATCACAGAAACTCAAACACATCCTAAACATGGGCAGTTGGTAGGAGCCGATTCCTCAATTCAGCCTGTAGGGAGGCTTTCTGAGCTAGCACAGCTCTGATCACAGGCTTGCGCTTTCTGCTCCCCGTGAAGGGCGGCGAGGAGGCCGGGCTCTGCCATTCTGCAGGCTCTCCTACGTGGAACCTGCCCTGTGGCCTCGGTGGCCTGTGCCAGACTGCGTGACCGTCGCCCGCAGTGAACACTCGGCACAGCGCAGCAGGCTTGGGGAAGAACAGAAAGTGACGTCTAAGCCTGCAGAAGACGCTAAGCCATGCACGGTCTCACACGCACTGTGTGTCAATCGCCTCCGAAGCCGGAACGAGCTCTTAATAGTTCCAGTAAATGCAAAGGCTCCCCTGGAAAATTGCATGAACCTTTCTGACAACTCACAGGTGGGGAGCCTCTGCCTGAGACACAAAGGTAAAGAATTAACCTGAAACTGCATATTATAAAACTTATTTTTAAATGATGGCGCTTCATTGAAAAGACTCCCAAAGAATACTGCATTAGAAAGTGACAGAGTGAAACGTGAGGCTGACCACAGGAGTCCCTGGAAATTTCACCAAATGTTGTGTCAAAACTGGGACACAGAAGAACCGCACCTGTTGAAACATTTGATTAATCACTCGAGTCCTCCTCACATACGAAGCTATGTAAAAAGTGTTCCCAGAAGGTGAAGTGAGCAGGAGGGCTGTGAACACACAAAGAGAGAGCCACTTCATC
>NW_022318074.1:0-1038 GCF_002776525.5 Piliocolobus tephrosceles
GATGAAGTGGCTCTCTCTTTGTGTGTTCACAGCCCTCCTGCTCACTTCACCTTCTGGGAACACTTTTTACATAGCTTCGTATGTGAGGAGGACTCGAGTGATTAATCAAATGTTTCAACAGGTGCGGTTCTTCTGTGTCCCAGTTTTGACACAACATTTGGTGAAATTTCCAGGGACTCCTGTGGTCAGCCTCACGTTTCACTCTGTCACTTTCTAATGCAGTATTCTTTGGGAGTCTTTTCAATGAAGCGCCATCATTTAAAAATAAGTTTTATAATATGCAGTTTCAGGTTAATTCTTTACCTTTGTGTCTCAGGCAGAGGCTCCCCACCTGTGAGTTGTCAGAAAGGTTCATGCAATTTTCCAGGGGAGCCTTTGCATTTACTGGAACTATTAAGAGCTCGTTCCGGCTTCGGAGGCGATTGACACACAGTGCGTGTGAGACCGTGCATGGCTTAGCGTCTTCTGCAGGCTTAGACGTCACTTTCTGTTCTTCCCCAAGCCTGCTGCGCTGTGCCGAGTGTTCACTGCGGGCGACGGTCACGCAGTCTGGCACAGGCCACCGAGGCCACAGGGCAGGTTCCACGTAGGAGAGCCTGCAGAATGGCAGAGCCCGGCCTCCTCGCCGCCCTTCACGGGGAGCAGAAAGCGCAAGCCTGTGATCAGAGCTGTGCTAGCTCAGAAAGCCTCCCTACAGGCTGAATTGAGGAATCGGCTCCTACCAACTGCCCATGTTTAGGATGTGTTTGAGTTTCTGTGATTTTTCCTGCACTGAAGCTACTGGGCTGGCTCTGAGTCACTGTCATGGGACTTCATGTTGCCCCGACGGGAAACGGCATGGGTGGAGGGCTGCATAGAGGCTTACCGCCGTGACAATGAAGGGCTTGTTGCCTCTTGGGACAGCGAGTTCAAGCTCTTTGTGATTGTCAGCATAAAGCGTGACCCGCTGAGGACACGGCTGTAATACAGGGTTGCAGGGTTGATTGTCATCGTTGATATCAGGTACCTGCCTCTAAAATGACGGTACCCGTAGTGCCG
>NW_022318075.1:0-4169 GCF_002776525.5 Piliocolobus tephrosceles
AAGTGAGCAGGAGGGCTGTGAACACACAAAGAGAGAGCCACTTCATCCACGGACCACAACAAAAGAAACACTAACGAGTGCCGATGACAAGCTGGAGTCCAGGGCTCTGGGTGCAGCAGGGACAGGGACACTCAGGGTCCCACTGTCCAGATGGGAAACCAAGGTGGAAACACCAGGGAGCCTGTCCCAGGGTGCAGAGCCAGTGAATGGTGGTTCATACTGGGCCAATCCCAGCTGCCAGGCTCTGGGGCTCCTCGGAACAGAATCCTGTTGACTTCATTCTGGGGTGCGAGAGGCAGCAGCATCCCCCAAAAGCACCTGGAGAAGTGGTGTTACCCTCCATCCCCTGTCCCCGGCGTTACCCTCCATGCCCCTGTCCTCGGCGTTACCCTCCGTCCCCCTGTCCCTGGTGTTACCCTCCGTCCCCTCTCCCCAGTGTTGCTCACAATCCTCCTTACCTCCAGGCCCGTCTCCCTGTCCTCCCTCATTTTCCTGTTCAGCCAGAGCACATCACAGTTCTCTTCCCTTTTCAAGACGCTCAGCTGCACCCAGAGGCATTCCAGCCTATTCGGGATGGGGCACACACCCTGGGGAAATGCCAGCACGGGGCCGGAAGGGCCTGAGACCCTCTCATTGTCACCCAGGAAGGATGGAACAGCCCACGGTCACGCTGATTGTCGGGCAGGATGAAAACTTCTGTGTCCGAAATGTTCTTTTCACTGGAACTGTTCAGACCATTTGTGAAAGAATCAGTTAAATACCAGCAAGGGCCATTCCCACTTATTCTCTGGCTACAGTTTTCCACCCACCAGCAACCACACTCCTAGGAATTTTCCCTAATGCACAATCAGCGCCTTGTGCCTTTAGGGAAACCTCTTTCTCTCCAGCTTTGTCCTCCTTCCACAAAAGGTGCCTCTGACTGCCTCACTTGCCGTACCAGGATTTCACTCAGCTACGGAGGAAAATCTGCGTGGGGCTCAGAGGTGGGTGGTCCCTGCATGGGCAGCAGGTCTCTGACATCCTCCGAGGAGCCTGGCCCAGGCCTGCCTCACACGCCAGGACTCTGCCTTCTGGCCCTTGGGCCCCCGAAGCTGCTTTCCCTCCAGGTGTCATGCCCCGGGCAAGAAGGCCGGACAACGGCCCAGGGCTGCTGTGGGTCGGGAAAGCCTCCTGACACCTCCCACTCCAGGACCCCCCATCAGCATCCCAGCATCTGGACCTGTGTCACCAGCCGCTCCGCCGAACAAGAGAATTGGATTTTCAGCTGGGTGTGCTGCTTCCCTAAACAAAGTAGGGTGTTGTTACTGAGGAAAAAGGAAAAAATTGGCATCTTCTTCGCAACCCCGCGACATCCATCCACCGGTTCTCACCACCACAGAGATGTACAGAGATGTCCATCCAGGGCAGATAGTGTCTTCAACCAAGCACCACTGACCCAGAAGTGCATTAATTAGTACACTTTCACCAGAGTCACCCACTCCTTCACCTTTACACCCAAGAAAAACATGTTTGCCAGGCAAATTAGACGTCCAGGAGGTGTAAGGAAACCCCAAGCCTGCTTTAAGCCTCAGACTTTTGAGACCGTTGAGGGCCGTGCACACAAGAGCAAGGCTGCACCTGAAAGCTCTGCTCCTGACGGACGTCATGGACAGACCGCACGGCTCAGCCACATGGACCCTTCCAGGACTTCACGAGAGGGACCTCCGTGGTACATGCAATGATGTGCACTTCATTCAGCCTTGAACAGACCACGCCCTCGTTACAGGGTCGGTGGTCCACCCCCTACCATCGACCCCCCCACCTCACTGAGGGTCTGTGTCTGCATCTGAAATAACTTTGCTGTTTTACCTGGGTATCAAAATGCAACATCGTGATGTTTAAAGGTCTTTAAATATCAACACTCCGGGTGCAGTCCTTGTCACTTTAATGTGGTCACTCGATGCAGGCCTCACTCACACCCCTGAGGTAGCTCATACCTTCCCTACCTAACCAAGGAAGAAACGAAGGCATGGAAGGTGCAGCTCCTAAGGAGCAGATTAGGATTCAAACCAGTGATCTTCGTCACATGCTGACCTACCTCTCAGGCTGAGATAACGTTGAAAATTAACCAGGTAGAACAGCGTTCCATAAATCAGCTGGAAATGGTCCTTGTAGATGGGCCTGTGGTTACTCCCTGAAGAACTAGACCATTAGCCCAGAAATCCACCTGTGTCACACTCAAATGTTTACATATACAATTATTTTTAAAATAACCCAATCAAGCATGTTCACAGCCATTTAGAGCCATATAGATTGTCTGCTTTGCTGACAATCAACCCAAGACCTCTGTCGGCAAAGGGCATGGTGCCAGGTCCAGAGAAGATGGCACAGAGACACAAGCAGGAACCTCTCCATCTCTGGGAGCCTCGCTCTGATGGGTCCGTGAGGACAAGGTATAGACCGCGGGGCACAGGCAGACGGCAGGCCAGGAGAAGGGGCTGCGCTGCCAGGAGGCAGCGCTTTGAGCTCTAATGGATGGAACACTGCTAACCAGTGAAGGTGGAGAGAGGGCACCTGTCTGAGAGCATGAAGAGGCAGCAAACCACAGCCAGCCTCGGGGAACCAGAAGCCACAGGGACATCAGGTTGGGTGCTGCTGTCTGCCAGCCACCGGCTGGGGGACTGTACTGGGCCTGGAGGGACATCTCTGACACTCCCAACCAGATGCCAGGGGCACCCCAGCCCCAGGTGAGAACCACGGATCCCATAGCGAATGAGGCCAGGTTGTGGGAAGTGGGGCTGGGACAGCTCTGTACAGCTTAATAGGAAAGTTGTGTTCTATTTTCTGGGGTTTTGGTCACGCCGATGGCTAGTCATGGCTGTCCTTCAGGAAGTGATTTGAGGACAGACTAGAGAAGGGGCTGCCAAGACCAGCGGAGCATTCGCTGCCTGGGTCCAAGGAAAAGGAAATAAAGCCTGGCGATATGACAGTGGGTGGAGGGGGGAGGGTAGCACAGAGCGAAGGAACTGGTGGAGACACAGGGCTGGCCCTGCACAGGGCTTTGAGCAGCTATCCAGGGGTCGTCCTATTAATTCTCTTCATGGCCCCAAGAGGCGGCTGTGAGGATCCCTCTCCTGAGGACAGAACTGCTCCTGAGCCACACAGCGAGGATCCACAGAACCAAGATCCGGGCCAGCTCCAAAGCGGGTGAACTTGATCCCTCACCCATGGTCCTGAGACAGGGATCGGAGCCCCCTGGACACACAGCCACAGGAACTGCAGGAAGGGGAAACGGATGCCCCGGACCAGTGGCAGGACCCAGGGTTTCAGCCCTCCAGGGCCACTGGGACCAGCCACTGCACAGGTGGACATACAGTGCTTTAACCCGCCCTGGGGGAAGGAGCCCTCACTCTCAGGGTGGAGACCGCAGCTCAATCGGGCCGGCCTCCCTGCTGGGCACAGCCTGAGCCACACAGGATGCTGAGGTGCCCCAACGTTGGGGTGCTCAGAACCACTCAGCTGAGATCGTGGTGCTTTCTGTAACCACCCTCGTTTCTTTATGGTATAGATCTGGACTCCATCCTTTGCAATGTGTGGGGTTCTAGGAAGAGGCTGGCCAGCCGGGGAAGTGTCCTGGGCTCTGTCCCAGTGATGATGAACTTGGCTCCCTACAAGGGCGGCCTGTTCACCACAGTGACCCCCGGGGACCACGCCTGCATCCACCTTGCTGAAGATAATTCACTTCTCATCCATGAAAGAATAAAGCTAAACTAACTCAATTTCACACTCACTTCCAACTTTAACAACTTGTGTTAGGAAATCAAAGACAAGGACTCTGACCACGTCACAAACCCAGGAAGCAAAACCCGAGACTAACGGAACGATGACACCTTCTCAGTTCTGAGCTTTACTAGTTGTTTTTCTTTTCTGGTCTGTTTTTCTCTTTTGGTTTAAATAATTAAAGATCCTCGTTGACAAGAAAAAAATTCTCTATGAAACTAAAAAAAGTGGTTCTAATTAAACATTTAAACATTCTTCCATATGCTTTATAAACAGTTGAAATTACAGCTCTACTTACTGTTAAGTACTTTAACCAAATGAAAGGTTAATTATACAGACTGGCAATTATAAAAAATAAGGCTGCATATTCATGGCATCATGAATAATTAATAAGAACTGTTTGATTTCAT
>NW_022318077.1:0-4169 GCF_002776525.5 Piliocolobus tephrosceles
ATGAAATCAAACAGTTCTTATTAATTATTCATGATGCCATGAATATGCAGCCTTATTTTTTATAATTGCCAGTCTGTATAATTAACCTTTCATTTGGTTAAAGTACTTAACAGTAAGTAGAGCTGTAATTTCAACTGTTTATAAAGCATATGGAAGAATGTTTAAATGTTTAATTAGAACCACTTTTTTTAGTTTCATAGAGAATTTTTTTCTTGTCAACGAGGATCTTTAATTATTTAAACCAAAAGAGAAAAACAGACCAGAAAAGAAAAACAACTAGTAAAGCTCAGAACTGAGAAGGTGTCATCGTTCCGTTAGTCTCGGGTTTTGCTTCCTGGGTTTGTGACGTGGTCAGAGTCCTTGTCTTTGATTTCCTAACACAAGTTGTTAAAGTTGGAAGTGAGTGTGAAATTGAGTTAGTTTAGCTTTATTCTTTCATGGATGAGAAGTGAATTATCTTCAGCAAGGTGGATGCAGGCGTGGTCCCCGGGGGTCACTGTGGTGAACAGGCCGCCCTTGTAGGGAGCCAAGTTCATCATCACTGGGACAGAGCCCAGGACACTTCCCCGGCTGGCCAGCCTCTTCCTAGAACCCCACACATTGCAAAGGATGGAGTCCAGATCTATACCATAAAGAAACGAGGGTGGTTACAGAAAGCACCACGATCTCAGCTGAGTGGTTCTGAGCACCCCAACGTTGGGGCACCTCAGCATCCTGTGTGGCTCAGGCTGTGCCCAGCAGGGAGGCCGGCCCGATTGAGCTGCGGTCTCCACCCTGAGAGTGAGGGCTCCTTCCCCCAGGGCGGGTTAAAGCACTGTATGTCCACCTGTGCAGTGGCTGGTCCCAGTGGCCCTGGAGGGCTGAAACCCTGGGTCCTGCCACTGGTCCGGGGCATCCGTTTCCCCTTCCTGCAGTTCCTGTGGCTGTGTGTCCAGGGGGCTCCGATCCCTGTCTCAGGACCATGGGTGAGGGATCAAGTTCACCCGCTTTGGAGCTGGCCCGGATCTTGGTTCTGTGGATCCTCGCTGTGTGGCTCAGGAGCAGTTCTGTCCTCAGGAGAGGGATCCTCACAGCCGCCTCTTGGGGCCATGAAGAGAATTAATAGGACGACCCCTGGATAGCTGCTCAAAGCCCTGTGCAGGGCCAGCCCTGTGTCTCCACCAGTTCCTTCGCTCTGTGCTACCCTCCCCCCTCCACCCACTGTCATATCGCCAGGCTTTATTTCCTTTTCCTTGGACCCAGGCAGCGAATGCTCCGCTGGTCTTGGCAGCCCCTTCTCTAGTCTGTCCTCAAATCACTTCCTGAAGGACAGCCATGACTAGCCATCGGCGTGACCAAAACCCCAGAAAATAGAACACAACTTTCCTATTAAGCTGTACAGAGCTGTCCCAGCCCCACTTCCCACAACCTGGCCTCATTCGCTATGGGATCCGTGGTTCTCACCTGGGGCTGGGGTGCCCCTGGCATCTGGTTGGGAGTGTCAGAGATGTCCCTCCAGGCCCAGTACAGTCCCCCAGCCGGTGGCTGGCAGACAGCAGCACCCAACCTGATGTCCCTGTGGCTTCTGGTTCCCCGAGGCTGGCTGTGGTTTGCTGCCTCTTCATGCTCTCAGACAGGTGCCCTCTCTCCACCTTCACTGGTTAGCAGTGTTCCATCCATTAGAGCTCAAAGCGCTGCCTCCTGGCAGCGCAGCCCCTTCTCCTGGCCTGCCGTCTGCCTGTGCCCCGCGGTCTATACCTTGTCCTCACGGACCCATCAGAGCGAGGCTCCCAGAGATGGAGAGGTTCCTGCTTGTGTCTCTGTGCCATCTTCTCTGGACCTGGCACCATGCCCTTTGCCGACAGAGGTCTTGGGTTGATTGTCAGCAAAGCAGACAATCTATATGGCTCTAAATGGCTGTGAACATGCTTGATTGGGTTATTTTAAAAATAATTGTATATGTAAACATTTGAGTGTGACACAGGTGGATTTCTGGGCTAATGGTCTAGTTCTTCAGGGAGTAACCACAGGCCCATCTACAAGGACCATTTCCAGCTGATTTATGGAACGCTGTTCTACCTGGTTAATTTTCAACGTTATCTCAGCCTGAGAGGTAGGTCAGCATGTGACGAAGATCACTGGTTTGAATCCTAATCTGCTCCTTAGGAGCTGCACCTTCCATGCCTTCGTTTCTTCCTTGGTTAGGTAGGGAAGGTATGAGCTACCTCAGGGGTGTGAGTGAGGCCTGCATCGAGTGACCACATTAAAGTGACAAGGACTGCACCCGGAGTGTTGATATTTAAAGACCTTTAAACATCACGATGTTGCATTTTGATACCCAGGTAAAACAGCAAAGTTATTTCAGATGCAGACACAGACCCTCAGTGAGGTGGGGGGGTCGATGGTAGGGGGTGGACCACCGACCCTGTAACGAGGGCGTGGTCTGTTCAAGGCTGAATGAAGTGCACATCATTGCATGTACCACGGAGGTCCCTCTCGTGAAGTCCTGGAAGGGTCCATGTGGCTGAGCCGTGCGGTCTGTCCATGACGTCCGTCAGGAGCAGAGCTTTCAGGTGCAGCCTTGCTCTTGTGTGCACGGCCCTCAACGGTCTCAAAAGTCTGAGGCTTAAAGCAGGCTTGGGGTTTCCTTACACCTCCTGGACGTCTAATTTGCCTGGCAAACATGTTTTTCTTGGGTGTAAAGGTGAAGGAGTGGGTGACTCTGGTGAAAGTGTACTAATTAATGCACTTCTGGGTCAGTGGTGCTTGGTTGAAGACACTATCTGCCCTGGATGGACATCTCTGTACATCTCTGTGGTGGTGAGAACCGGTGGATGGATGTCGCGGGGTTGCGAAGAAGATGCCAATTTTTTCCTTTTTCCTCAGTAACAACACCCTACTTTGTTTAGGGAAGCAGCACACCCAGCTGAAAATCCAATTCTCTTGTTCGGCGGAGCGGCTGGTGACACAGGTCCAGATGCTGGGATGCTGATGGGGGGTCCTGGAGTGGGAGGTGTCAGGAGGCTTTCCCGACCCACAGCAGCCCTGGGCCGTTGTCCGGCCTTCTTGCCCGGGGCATGACACCTGGAGGGAAAGCAGCTTCGGGGGCCCAAGGGCCAGAAGGCAGAGTCCTGGCGTGTGAGGCAGGCCTGGGCCAGGCTCCTCGGAGGATGTCAGAGACCTGCTGCCCATGCAGGGACCACCCACCTCTGAGCCCCACGCAGATTTTCCTCCGTAGCTGAGTGAAATCCTGGTACGGCAAGTGAGGCAGTCAGAGGCACCTTTTGTGGAAGGAGGACAAAGCTGGAGAGAAAGAGGTTTCCCTAAAGGCACAAGGCGCTGATTGTGCATTAGGGAAAATTCCTAGGAGTGTGGTTGCTGGTGGGTGGAAAACTGTAGCCAGAGAATAAGTGGGAATGGCCCTTGCTGGTATTTAACTGATTCTTTCACAAATGGTCTGAACAGTTCCAGTGAAAAGAACATTTCGGACACAGAAGTTTTCATCCTGCCCGACAATCAGCGTGACCGTGGGCTGTTCCATCCTTCCTGGGTGACAATGAGAGGGTCTCAGGCCCTTCCGGCCCCGTGCTGGCATTTCCCCAGGGTGTGTGCCCCATCCCGAATAGGCTGGAATGCCTCTGGGTGCAGCTGAGCGTCTTGAAAAGGGAAGAGAACTGTGATGTGCTCTGGCTGAACAGGAAAATGAGGGAGGACAGGGAGACGGGCCTGGAGGTAAGGAGGATTGTGAGCAACACTGGGGAGAGGGGACGGAGGGTAACACCAGGGACAGGGGGACGGAGGGTAACGCCGAGGACAGGGGCATGGAGGGTAACGCCGGGGACAGGGGATGGAGGGTAACACCACTTCTCCAGGTGCTTTTGGGGGATGCTGCTGCCTCTCGCACCCCAGAATGAAGTCAACAGGATTCTGTTCCGAGGAGCCCCAGAGCCTGGCAGCTGGGATTGGCCCAGTATGAACCACCATTCACTGGCTCTGCACCCTGGGACAGGCTCCCTGGTGTTTCCACCTTGGTTTCCCATCTGGACAGTGGGACCCTGAGTGTCCCTGTCCCTGCTGCACCCAGAGCCCTGGACTCCAGCTTGTCATCGGCACTCGTTAGTGTTTCTTTTGTTGTGGTCCGTGGATGAAGTGGCTCTCTCTTTGTGTGTTCACAGCCCTCCTGCTCACTT
>NW_022318078.1:0-2258 GCF_002776525.5 Piliocolobus tephrosceles
TGAACCATCATAGGTACTTCATGAATGCCTTTCCTTCATCATCATGCTCTGGGACATTTCTGTCCCCTCTTCTGTCCCTCCCCTAACCTCAAACACTGTCTTCTTTTCTTTTCCCTCTACCTCTTGTCCTCACAATCCCTCAGCCCACCCACCCCACTCAGGAGGCAGGGCTAAGTAAGGCCCTATGGCTGAGTCCTGGGCCCAGAGAGAAGGCTCTGGGCACTAAGTGTGTTGGTTGCCTATGCAGCAATGCAGGTGAGCACACTTTGCACACTGCAGGGACGATGTATGCATGACCCATGGAGGTGCTCACGTGAAGCTGTGGGGACAAGATTGTATGGGACGTTAAGGCTGCATTTAAGTACTTGACAGAAACCTAAGTCAGAACAGGAAGACCAGCAGAGCAGCCAGAAAGAGGGAGGCCGGACTCTAAGGAGGAAAACAGCTGGTATGAATTGTGCTTCTGTTTATCAGCTTTTCCAATGACAACATGAATTCCTGGCTCCCCCAGCCTGGCCTGAACTGCCAGAAGCCCAGGAAAAGCAGCATCCTAGGAGCCAGGAGGCCCAAGTCACTGATGACTGCTGCTGTGACCTGGGACAGATCCCATCCCATCTCATGCCTCAGTAAATGTGGGAAGGGGGGAAATGGGGGCCACTGAGCAATATTTAAAGCTCCGTTTTTGCTCTCAAACCGTCTATGTTCAAACTCTTTAAAGCATTCAGAGACTCCAGCTTGGGGTCAGTTCAGAGCTTCCTTGTCATAGGCATTAAGGCACAATAAGAGAAGGAACAGTTTGTCTCTTAATGAAGTGTGATTCCAAACAGCCTGTGGCCTCGGGAACTCGCCCAGCGCGGGGTAGACATTGCATCTGTTCGTTGCATCTTGTTGGAGAATCAGCTTAACAATGAAGAGACTTGGAAGAGAACAGAATGTGGACGCTTAGGAGCCAAAAGGCCTTGGGCCCACAAGGGACTGCCTCCTGCCAGCCTTCCCTCCCCATTGCCTTGCTCTCTGGAGACACAGGAGGTGGGAGCCATGGTAGGAGGCTGTTAATTGCCGTTGAAGGAGCTGGAAACCAAGTGCATTTTCTCTGCCATGTTGCATCATTTTTGAAAACTATTTGCAAAGTTTCTTAAAGGCCATTAAGATGTTCATATTCATTTGCAGAAGAATCAATATTTATGGTAAAAAATCTCCAAACTTTTTAGGTCCTTCCCAACTCTGCAGCTTCATTTAAGTCAGGCAAACTGAAGTTCAAATCCCAGCTCTGGCAGACTAGCTGGGTACCTTTGGGCAAGTTACTTAACCTCTCTTAGCCTCAGATTCCTCCTATGTAAAAGGGAAGTTATAACCGTACCTAACTCAGGGTTGCTGTAATGATTAAATGAGAAAACATACGTAAAGTGCGTAATATAAAAAGTGCTAAAATCTTCATAAATGTAGGTTATCAATACACTAGAATAATCTCCACAGATAAATTCCAAATCGAAGAACAGCTTCTGGAGCCAGACAGAGGCAGGTTCAGATCTTAACTCTGTCACTGATTAGCTGTGTGATGTTGGGCAAGTTACTTTCCCCCTCTGGGCCTCAGCTATGTCATTTGTAAATGGGGCAATGACACTCTGTTTCACAGGGACGTGTCGGTATTAGATGAGAAAAGCCATGCCAGGGCACCCGTATCCAGGAGGTATTTGGTGTCTGCAGCTCGGAAACACAGTTCAAGGAGTCCAGCTCCAGACTCTGTTTCAAGTGACTGAGTCCTCGGACATATTCTTCTTCCCAGGGGACTCTCCGGAGTTGCTTCCCAAACTGCATTTTGGACCCGTCTCCAAGGCATTGAGGAAATTAACCAGAATAAGAAGCCCCACCACCACTGTTTTATTCTAAGCACCTCCAGCCAGAGCTGAGTGGATTAGGAAAGGCAGAAAAAATCCCTGTGATGGGGTGAGAGCTGCTGGTGAAGATGCCTGCCACAACCCCACCCCCAGGTAAGAGGGGCAAGGTGAGATCAGGGGCTGGCACCACCCTGACCCCCCAAATAGCTCCAGCCTAAAGCACCATCAGCCTGCAATGTTCTAGGGTGAGCTGCTCCATGCCTGCATCCTTGGAAGGTTCTTTTCTCCTTTCTCACTCCTTTGCCAAATCTCAAGTCCTCATTGCATCCCTCACTTGTCTTGCCCTTGCAAAGAGCCCACATGACCTCTCAGAATGGGTTATCTGTCTTCCTAGCTGATCCGAAAGCTAAATTCATGGCC
>NW_022318079.1:0-2258 GCF_002776525.5 Piliocolobus tephrosceles
GGCCATGAATTTAGCTTTCGGATCAGCTAGGAAGACAGATAACCCATTCTGAGAGGTCATGTGGGCTCTTTGCAAGGGCAAGACAAGTGAGGGATGCAATGAGGACTTGAGATTTGGCAAAGGAGTGAGAAAGGAGAAAAGAACCTTCCAAGGATGCAGGCATGGAGCAGCTCACCCTAGAACATTGCAGGCTGATGGTGCTTTAGGCTGGAGCTATTTGGGGGGTCAGGGTGGTGCCAGCCCCTGATCTCACCTTGCCCCTCTTACCTGGGGGTGGGGTTGTGGCAGGCATCTTCACCAGCAGCTCTCACCCCATCACAGGGATTTTTTCTGCCTTTCCTAATCCACTCAGCTCTGGCTGGAGGTGCTTAGAATAAAACAGTGGTGGTGGGGCTTCTTATTCTGGTTAATTTCCTCAATGCCTTGGAGACGGGTCCAAAATGCAGTTTGGGAAGCAACTCCGGAGAGTCCCCTGGGAAGAAGAATATGTCCGAGGACTCAGTCACTTGAAACAGAGTCTGGAGCTGGACTCCTTGAACTGTGTTTCCGAGCTGCAGACACCAAATACCTCCTGGATACGGGTGCCCTGGCATGGCTTTTCTCATCTAATACCGACACGTCCCTGTGAAACAGAGTGTCATTGCCCCATTTACAAATGACATAGCTGAGGCCCAGAGGGGGAAAGTAACTTGCCCAACATCACACAGCTAATCAGTGACAGAGTTAAGATCTGAACCTGCCTCTGTCTGGCTCCAGAAGCTGTTCTTCGATTTGGAATTTATCTGTGGAGATTATTCTAGTGTATTGATAACCTACATTTATGAAGATTTTAGCACTTTTTATATTACGCACTTTACGTATGTTTTCTCATTTAATCATTACAGCAACCCTGAGTTAGGTACGGTTATAACTTCCCTTTTACATAGGAGGAATCTGAGGCTAAGAGAGGTTAAGTAACTTGCCCAAAGGTACCCAGCTAGTCTGCCAGAGCTGGGATTTGAACTTCAGTTTGCCTGACTTAAATGAAGCTGCAGAGTTGGGAAGGACCTAAAAAGTTTGGAGATTTTTTACCATAAATATTGATTCTTCTGCAAATGAATATGAACATCTTAATGGCCTTTAAGAAACTTTGCAAATAGTTTTCAAAAATGATGCAACATGGCAGAGAAAATGCACTTGGTTTCCAGCTCCTTCAACGGCAATTAACAGCCTCCTACCATGGCTCCCACCTCCTGTGTCTCCAGAGAGCAAGGCAATGGGGAGGGAAGGCTGGCAGGAGGCAGTCCCTTGTGGGCCCAAGGCCTTTTGGCTCCTAAGCGTCCACATTCTGTTCTCTTCCAAGTCTCTTCATTGTTAAGCTGATTCTCCAACAAGATGCAACGAACAGATGCAATGTCTACCCCGCGCTGGGCGAGTTCCCGAGGCCACAGGCTGTTTGGAATCACACTTCATTAAGAGACAAACTGTTCCTTCTCTTATTGTGCCTTAATGCCTATGACAAGGAAGCTCTGAACTGACCCCAAGCTGGAGTCTCTGAATGCTTTAAAGAGTTTGAACATAGACGGTTTGAGAGCAAAAACGGAGCTTTAAATATTGCTCAGTGGCCCCCATTTCCCCCCTTCCCACATTTACTGAGGCATGAGATGGGATGGGATCTGTCCCAGGTCACAGCAGCAGTCATCAGTGACTTGGGCCTCCTGGCTCCTAGGATGCTGCTTTTCCTGGGCTTCTGGCAGTTCAGGCCAGGCTGGGGGAGCCAGGAATTCATGTTGTCATTGGAAAAGCTGATAAACAGAAGCACAATTCATACCAGCTGTTTTCCTCCTTAGAGTCCGGCCTCCCTCTTTCTGGCTGCTCTGCTGGTCTTCCTGTTCTGACTTAGGTTTCTGTCAAGTACTTAAATGCAGCCTTAACGTCCCATACAATCTTGTCCCCACAGCTTCACGTGAGCACCTCCATGGGTCATGCATACATCGTCCCTGCAGTGTGCAAAGTGTGCTCACCTGCATTGCTGCATAGGCAACCAACACACTTAGTGCCCAGAGCCTTCTCTCTGGGCCCAGGACTCAGCCATAGGGCCTTACTTAGCCCTGCCTCCTGAGTGGGGTGGGTGGGCTGAGGGATTGTGAGGACAAGAGGTAGAGGGAAAAGAAAAGAAGACAGTGTTTGAGGTTAGGGGAGGGACAGAAGAGGGGACAGAAATGTCCCAGAGCATGATGATGAAGGAAAGGCATTCATGAAGTACCTATGATGGTTCA
>NW_022318080.1:0-2389 GCF_002776525.5 Piliocolobus tephrosceles
TGGCTCATGCCTGTAATCCCAGCACTTTGGGAGGCCGAGGCAGGTGGATCACCTCATTTCGGGAGTTTGAGACTAGCCCGACCAACATGGAGAAACCCTGTCTCTACTAAAATGCCTGTAATCCCAGCTACTTGGGAGGCTAAGGCAGGAGAATCACTTGAACCCGGGAGGCAGAGGGTGCGGTGAGCTGAGATCGCGCCTTTGCACTCTGGCCTGAGCAAGAAGACTGGAACTCCGTCTCAAAAAAAAAAAAAAGATTTTGGCAGTAACGCCACGACCTCCGGCCATCTACTCTCCTTTTTCTCAGTCCTGATGTGGACCCAGGGCGATGTTTCTCAAACTTTGCTATGTGTTGGGATCACTTAGGGAATCTTTAAAAAATACAGATGCCTGACTCCTACATTCTGATTTAATTATGGTTTGAATTGGACGATTTTGTTTTGTAAGTTCCTAGATGGTTTTTAATGGGCAACGAAGCTTGTGAACCATGAACTTCGGGGACTAGAGAAGTCAAGACTGGAGAGACTGTCCATAATAACAGAAAGATTATTTTTTTTGGTGGCACCCGCGCTATTTGTCTCACTCTTGGTACAATCGTCGGATATATGCAGATTCTTGGCCTCCTGCCTCCCCTGTCCTCAGCAGGCCCGGCCTCCTCTGCTGCCCAGTCTTGCAAGGCCCTCAGTGCTTTCCTCTCCCTTGGTGCAAGCTGGGGCTGCCATGGCTGCAGCCTTAGGATCACCATCTTCTGCAGTGAGCTGGGGCTCTCTTTGTGCCTGGTGTGTTCTGGGTAATACAGTTGTGGTTAAAGCAAGCTCATTTTTTTTCAGCTCCACCCTCTGTCTCTCCCCACATCCTTTGTTACCCTGCTCATATGATCTCGTCCGGTCTATTCTGTTTCTCCTCCATCTTAGGGACTCTAGAGGCAGTGAACCATCCCTACCCTCTAATAACATGGCTATTTAATCTTGAATATCAGAAGTACAAACATGGGGAATAGGAATCTCGTGGCTTTAAAATAGTATTTTGTTAGGGTTGGTTTTGACTGATGACATTTTATTCTTTAAATCAATGTTCTCTAGGTTTTATCTTTCACACGTCCAGGTTCCTTTTTCACCTGGCTTATAGCATGGTGAGTGATTTCCTGTTTTCTATACAAATCAGCGATCTTTTTGTTTTTGTCAACCCTATTGGGTGTTGGGGAGCAGAGGGGTGAAGGAGAGAAGGGAAAGGGAAGGAGTACTTCGATATAAATTACTGTCAAAAAGAAAAAAAGACTCGGGTTACTGTCTCTTTTTGGTCTGTTGAGTCAGAGCTGGCCCTGTGTTTACCGATTTGTGAAGTGCAAGAACTCAGAGGTGAACATCCGGTTCAGGAATCTAACCCAGAATTGAATGTGACAAGCATATCCAGTGATTCTCGGCTCTGACTGCACACTGGAGTCACCTGGGCTCCCATCCCAGTCAAATGAAGCCAGTCTCCAGGGCGGTGCCCAGGTTTGTGCATTTTCAACACCGCCCAGTTGATTATTATGTGTAGCCAGGAATGAGAATCACTGTGCAGGCTAGTTGTTTAGGCTGCACCCGTGGTGAGATAGAGCGCTTATTGCCTGGGCTAAAATAACATTTTGTTCTGTGGCTGGAAGAGAAAAGTGAAAAGGTCATTTGTTTTTAGGCTTTTGGCCTGAGTTCCTTAAAGAGAGACAATTCTGCCTCTTTCAAGGATGTCTTTGCTCTTTTTTTTTTTTTTTAAGTTATCACCTCCTACCACAACTTGTCCCGTTTGTTTGAGGTTTATCTGCTCCAAATGTGGGTAGCATTCTGCAAACGCTTGTTTTGTCCTGGGAAATTCATAATAATTCGTAGGAGAGCTCTTTTAGTCCTGGCGAAAGGGGGAGTTCCTACAGCTTCTTTTTTTTTTTTTTTTTTTTTGAGGCAGAGTCTCACTCTGTCGACCGGGATGGAGTACTGTGGCCGGATCTCAGCTCACTGCAAGCTCCGCCTCCCGGGTTCACGCCATTCTCCTGCCTCAGCCTCCCGAGTAGCTGGGACTACAGGCGCCCGCCACCTCGCCCGGCTAGTTTTTTTTTGTATTTTTTAGTAGAGACGGGGTTTCACCGTGTTAGCCAGGATGGTCTTGATCTCCTGACCTCGTGATCCGCCCGTCTCGGCCTCCCAAAGTGCTGGGATTACAGGCTTGAGCCACCGCGCCCGGCCTCCTACAGCTTCTAACCAACCTTCTGTAGGACCTGTTGTCTTTTTTGGGGAGGTGACCCTGAGCTGCCTATACTCCAAGTATGTTCATAAAACCAGATTGTTAGACATGCAAATTCTTGGCCTACACCCCTAGATTTACTGATTCACAGACTCCAGGGTGGGGTCCCAGGAAT
>NW_022318081.1:0-2389 GCF_002776525.5 Piliocolobus tephrosceles
ATTCCTGGGACCCCACCCTGGAGTCTGTGAATCAGTAAATCTAGGGGTGTAGGCCAAGAATTTGCATGTCTAACAATCTGGTTTTATGAACATACTTGGAGTATAGGCAGCTCAGGGTCACCTCCCCAAAAAAGACAACAGGTCCTACAGAAGGTTGGTTAGAAGCTGTAGGAGGCCGGGCGCGGTGGCTCAAGCCTGTAATCCCAGCACTTTGGGAGGCCGAGACGGGCGGATCACGAGGTCAGGAGATCAAGACCATCCTGGCTAACACGGTGAAACCCCGTCTCTACTAAAAAATACAAAAAAAAACTAGCCGGGCGAGGTGGCGGGCGCCTGTAGTCCCAGCTACTCGGGAGGCTGAGGCAGGAGAATGGCGTGAACCCGGGAGGCGGAGCTTGCAGTGAGCTGAGATCCGGCCACAGTACTCCATCCCGGTCGACAGAGTGAGACTCTGCCTCAAAAAAAAAAAAAAAAAAAAAGAAGCTGTAGGAACTCCCCCTTTCGCCAGGACTAAAAGAGCTCTCCTACGAATTATTATGAATTTCCCAGGACAAAACAAGCGTTTGCAGAATGCTACCCACATTTGGAGCAGATAAACCTCAAACAAACGGGACAAGTTGTGGTAGGAGGTGATAACTTAAAAAAAAAAAAAAAGAGCAAAGACATCCTTGAAAGAGGCAGAATTGTCTCTCTTTAAGGAACTCAGGCCAAAAGCCTAAAAACAAATGACCTTTTCACTTTTCTCTTCCAGCCACAGAACAAAATGTTATTTTAGCCCAGGCAATAAGCGCTCTATCTCACCACGGGTGCAGCCTAAACAACTAGCCTGCACAGTGATTCTCATTCCTGGCTACACATAATAATCAACTGGGCGGTGTTGAAAATGCACAAACCTGGGCACCGCCCTGGAGACTGGCTTCATTTGACTGGGATGGGAGCCCAGGTGACTCCAGTGTGCAGTCAGAGCCGAGAATCACTGGATATGCTTGTCACATTCAATTCTGGGTTAGATTCCTGAACCGGATGTTCACCTCTGAGTTCTTGCACTTCACAAATCGGTAAACACAGGGCCAGCTCTGACTCAACAGACCAAAAAGAGACAGTAACCCGAGTCTTTTTTTCTTTTTGACAGTAATTTATATCGAAGTACTCCTTCCCTTTCCCTTCTCTCCTTCACCCCTCTGCTCCCCAACACCCAATAGGGTTGACAAAAACAAAAAGATCGCTGATTTGTATAGAAAACAGGAAATCACTCACCATGCTATAAGCCAGGTGAAAAAGGAACCTGGACGTGTGAAAGATAAAACCTAGAGAACATTGATTTAAAGAATAAAATGTCATCAGTCAAAACCAACCCTAACAAAATACTATTTTAAAGCCACGAGATTCCTATTCCCCATGTTTGTACTTCTGATATTCAAGATTAAATAGCCATGTTATTAGAGGGTAGGGATGGTTCACTGCCTCTAGAGTCCCTAAGATGGAGGAGAAACAGAATAGACCGGACGAGATCATATGAGCAGGGTAACAAAGGATGTGGGGAGAGACAGAGGGTGGAGCTGAAAAAAAATGAGCTTGCTTTAACCACAACTGTATTACCCAGAACACACCAGGCACAAAGAGAGCCCCAGCTCACTGCAGAAGATGGTGATCCTAAGGCTGCAGCCATGGCAGCCCCAGCTTGCACCAAGGGAGAGGAAAGCACTGAGGGCCTTGCAAGACTGGGCAGCAGAGGAGGCCGGGCCTGCTGAGGACAGGGGAGGCAGGAGGCCAAGAATCTGCATATATCCGACGATTGTACCAAGAGTGAGACAAATAGCGCGGGTGCCACCAAAAAAAATAATCTTTCTGTTATTATGGACAGTCTCTCCAGTCTTGACTTCTCTAGTCCCCGAAGTTCATGGTTCACAAGCTTCGTTGCCCATTAAAAACCATCTAGGAACTTACAAAACAAAATCGTCCAATTCAAACCATAATTAAATCAGAATGTAGGAGTCAGGCATCTGTATTTTTTAAAGATTCCCTAAGTGATCCCAACACATAGCAAAGTTTGAGAAACATCGCCCTGGGTCCACATCAGGACTGAGAAAAAGGAGAGTAGATGGCCGGAGGTCGTGGCGTTACTGCCAAAATCTTTTTTTTTTTTTTGAGACGGAGTTCCAGTCTTCTTGCTCAGGCCAGAGTGCAAAGGCGCGATCTCAGCTCACCGCACCCTCTGCCTCCCGGGTTCAAGTGATTCTCCTGCCTTAGCCTCCCAAGTAGCTGGGATTACAGGCATTTTAGTAGAGACAGGGTTTCTCCATGTTGGTCGGGCTAGTCTCAAACTCCCGAAATGAGGTGATCCACCTGCCTCGGCCTCCCAAAGTGCTGGGATTACAGGCATGAGCCA
>NW_022318082.1:0-2072 GCF_002776525.5 Piliocolobus tephrosceles
TACTAAACTGCCAACAACATTTTACATGCCCCACTTTTAAAGGCAAGGCTTCCAAACTATACCCAGTGGGCTGGGAATTGGAAAACTTTCTTTTCTGAACTCTGTTGATAATTAGTTATATGGCCTTAAACAAAATACTGACTTTTTAAGAATACAATTTCCTTCTCCATAAAGTAATAACAAATTTGTAGACAATTTCTGGAATTTAAACTGGATCCTAAATATACAATTATTTAATTTAAGGAATCTTGTCATTCATTCATTTATGTTCTTGTTTTTCAAAAAATATTGATGGAATTATTTCTATGTCATCAAATTTATAGTTGATTGCAGGGAAGAAATGGTGAATATAATGGCGAGGTAAAAGAGAGGTCCTTGTCTTGGAGCAGACTAGGGTGAGGGCATTCTCATCTTTTTCTTTCAGGAAGTTGTCTTAGTCTTTGGAGAAGAGATTGGGCATGATAGATGAGAAATGTTAGCAACATATGGCAAGGTGGTGAATGATCCTCAAAAAATGGCACCCAGACTACCCTCCTGGGGACTGATGCACTTCTGAGGGTGAAAACCTATTGTCTAAAGCGTGATCTTTGGTATTTATTAGATCTGTGTATCTTTAGATAGCACTCATTCGGTAATGGAATTCAGTGTGGGGATGGTAAAATTCATTCAAAAGATAGTAGCCAGCAAGGCAGTGTTAGTTGCTCACCAAAATCCATGCCCTGTTTTCCTTCCCAAGCATACAAGTAGGCTACATTTTCCAGCATACTTTGCAGGTAGGAGTAGTTATGTGACTTCTAGTCAATGAAATATGAGCAGGGTAGCCTGTGAACAATTTCTGTATACATTCCTCCATGCTCTTTCTCTTTCTGTCACAGGGTAGACAATCATAGAAATCTTGAGAGTCACATACTGAAGATGACAGAGCCACAGGATAGAAGGAGCCTTGGTTCCTGAATCATGCCTTGGAAGATCTATTATATTAGTTAATGTTCTTCAGAGAAACAGAACCAATAGGATATGTGTGTGTATACATGTATGTGTGTGCATGTATATACATATAGATGTATATATACACAAATATATACATATGTCTCTCTATATATTTATATATGCACACATATATGTATGTATTTGGAAGAGATCTATTTATTCATTTATTTATTGATTGATTTTAAGAAACTGGCTCATACATTTGTGGAGGCTGACAGTCCAAAACTTGCTGAGGTAGGCCAGCAGGCTGGAGACCCAGGAAATAGTTGATGTTGCAGCTCAAGTACAAGGGCAGTCTGCAGTAGAATTCCCTCTTTCTTGGGGGAAGTCAGTTTTTTTCTCTTAAGGCTTTCAACTAATTGAGTGAGGCCCACTTATGTTATGGAGCATAATATGCTTTATTCAAAGTCTCCTGATTTAAATATTAATCTCATCTTACAAATACCTTTACAGCAGCGTCTAGACTAGTATTTGACCAAACATCTGGGTACTTTGGTTTAGCCAAGTTGACACATAAAATTAACCATCACAGAAGACAACCACCTGTTGATTAGGGGCAGCTCTTTTAGAACATAGATTTTTGAAAAATGACTTCCATAGCATCTGAGCCATTTTACTTATTCTTGTTATCAGCAGCTAGCATTACCTTAACTAATAAACTACAAAAATACCACCAATTACTTTTTGTAATTTCAATTTACTTATTTGCAAACACTTTAGTTTTGCACTGGCTCCCTGATGTGTAGGACTAGGAAAGGGGCAATTTTATAATTCTAAGAAATAACAATGATGACGATTTGTTGGATCCCACCCTGGGAATGTATTAAACACCTCAGGGGTGACATTATCTCCTGTGGGTCACCAATAAGCACAAAGAGGCAGTCTGTTACTAATTGGTAGCCTAGTGGTTCAAGGAAGTTAATGCGCCTTCTAAAGTGATTTGCTCCTATAGAGTAATTGATTTATTGGCATTCCATGTCTTAATGTTTGTGAAGCCCTTGTTGCTAATCAGAATAAACATGCTGAACTAATCTTTACTAAACTGCCAACAACATTTTACATGCCCCACTTTTAAAGGCAAG